>NC_092286.1:22468656-22508656 GCF_036320965.1 Panulirus ornatus | reverse complement strand
TGTGAATAAGAGCAAGGTTATTAGGTACAGTAGGGGTGAGGGTCAAGTCAATTGGGAGGTGAGTTTGAATGGAGAAAAACTGGAGGAAGTGAAGTGTTTTAGATATCTGGGAGTGGATCTGTCAGCGGATGGAACCATGGAAGCGGAAGTGGATCATAGGGTGGGGGAGGGGGCGAAAATTTTGGGAGCCTTGAAAAATGTGTGGAAGTCGAGAACATTATCTCGGAAAGCAAAAATGGGTATGTTTGAGGGAATAGTGGTTCCAACAATGTTGTATGGTTGCGAGGCGTGGGCTATGGATAGAGATGTGCGCAGGAGGATGGATGTGCTGGAAATGAGATGTTTGAGGACAATGTGTGGTGTGAGGTGGTTTGATCGAGTAAGTAACGTAAGGGTAAGAGAGAGGTGTGGAAATAAAAAGAGCGTGGTTGAGAGAGCAGAAGAGGGTGTTTTGAAATGGTTTGGGCACATGGAGAGAATGAGTGAGGAGAGATTGACCAAGAGGATATATGTGTCGGAGGTGGAGGGAACGAGGAGAAGAGGGAGACCAAATTGGAGGTGGAAAGATGGAGTGAAAAAGATTTTGTGTGATCGGGGCCTGAACATGCAGGAGGGTGAAAGGAGGGCAAGAAATAGAGTGAATTGGAGTCATGTGGTATACAGGGGTTGACGTGCTGTCAGTGGATTGAAGCAAGGCATGTGAAGCGTCTGGGGTAAACCATGGAAAGCTGTGTAGGTATGTATATTTGCGTGTGTGGACGTGTGTATGTACATGTGTATGGGGGGGGGGGGGTTGGGCCATTTCTTTCGTCTGTTTCCTTGCGCTACCTCGCAAACGCGGGAGACAGCGACAAAGTATAAAAAAAAAAAAAAAAAAAAAAAAAATATATATATATATATATATATATATATATATATATATATATATATATATATATATATATATATATATATATATATATATATATTATCCCTTGGGATAGGGAAGAAAGAATACTTCCCACATATTCCCCGCGTGTCGTAGAAGACGACTAAAGGGGGCGGGAGCGGAGGGCTAGAAACCTTCCCCTCCTTGTATTTTAACTTTCTAAAAGGGGAAACAGAAGGAGAAGTCATACGAGGAGTGCTCATTCTCCTCAAAGGCTCAGATTGGGGTGTCTAAATGTGTGTGGATGTAACCAAGATGAGAAAAAAGGAGAGAAAGGTAGTATATTTGAGGAAAGGAACCTGGATGTTTTGGCTCTGAGTGAAACGAGGCTCAAGGGTAAAGAGGAAGAGTGGTTTGGGGATGTCTCGGGAGTAAAGTCAGGGGTTGGTGAGAGGACAAGAGCAAAGGAAGGAGTAGCACTACTGAAGCAGGAGTTGTGGGAGTATGTGATAGAGTGTAAGAAAGTAAACTCAAGATTGCTATGGGTAAAACTGGTAGTGGATGGAGAGAGATGGGTGATTACTGGTGTCTATGCACCTGGTCATGAGAAGAAAGATCATGAGATGGAAGTGTTTTGGGAGCAGCTGAGTGAGTGTGTTACCAGCTTTGATGCACGAGACTGGGTTATAGTGATGGGTGATTTGAATGCAAAGGTAAGTAATGTGGCAGTTGAGGGTATAATTGGTGTGCATGGGGTATTCAGAGTTGTAAATGGAAATGGTGAAGAGCTTGTAGATTTGTGTGCCGAAAAAGGACTTGTGACTGGGAATACCTATTTAAAAAACAAAAGAGATACATAACCATATGTATGTAAGTAGAAGAGATGGCCAGAGAGCGTTATTGGATTATGTGTTAATTGATAGGCGTGTCAAAGTCACTTTTGGATGTCAATGTGATGAGAGGGGCAACTGGAGAGATGTCTGATCATTAACTTGTGGAGGCGAAGGTGAAGATTTGTAGAGGTTTTCAGAAAAGAAGAGAGAATGTTGGGATGTAGAGAGTGGTGAGAGTAAGTGAGCTTGGGAAGGAGACTTGTGTGAGGATGTACCAGGATAGATTGAGTGCAGAATAGCAAAATGTGAGAGCAAAGGACGTAAGGGGAGTGGGGGAGGAATGGGATGTATTTAGGGAAGCAGTGATGGCTTGTGCAATAGATAATTGTAATACGAGAAAGGTGGGAGGTGGGCAGATTAGAAAGGGTAGTGAGTGGTGCGATGAAGAAGTAAGAATATTCGTGAAAGAGAAGACAGAGGCATTTGGACGATTTTTGCAGGATGGTAGTGCAAATGACTGGGAAATGTATAAAAGAAAACGACAGGAGGTCAAGAGAAAGGTGTAACAGGTGAAAAAAAAAAAAGGCAAATGAGAGGTGGGGTGAGAAAGTATCATTAAACTTTGGGAGAATAAAAAGATGTTTTGGAAGGAGGCAAATAAAGTGCGTAAGACAAGAAAACAAATGGAAATATCGGTGAAAGGGGATAAGGGCGAGGTAAAACAATTAGTGGTGATGTGAGAAGGAGATGGAGTGAGTACTTTGAAGGTTTGTTGAATGTGTTTGATCAGAGAGTGGCAGAAATAGGGTGCTTTGGTCGAGGTCAGGGAGAATGATTTGGTAACAGACAAGAAGTAGTGAAAGCTTTGCGGAAGATGAAAGCCGGCAAGGCAGTGGGTTTGGATGGTTGTACAAAGGCAGAGGGGATAAAGGTGAGCGTTCAAATTACAGAGGTATAAGTTGTTGAGTATTCCTGGGAAATTATTTTGGAGGGTATTGATTGAGAGGGTAAAGGCATGTACAGAGCATTAGATTGGGGAAGAGCAGTGTGGTTTCAGAAGTGGTAGAGGATGTGTGGATCAGGTGTTTGCTTTGAAGAATGTATGTGAGAAATACTTAGAAAAACAGATGGATTTGTATGTAGCATTTATGGATCTGGAGAAGGCATATGATAGGTTGAGAGAGATATTTTGTGGAAGGTATTAATGGTGAGGGAGGTGGGTTGCTAGAAGCAGAGAAACGTTTTTACCAAGGATGTAAGGCATGTGTACGAGTAGGAAGAAAGAAAAGTGATGGGTTCCTAGTGAATGTTCCTAGTGAATGCAACAGGGGTGTTTGATATCTCTTTGGTTGTTTAGTTTGTTTATGGATGGGGTGATTAGGGAGGTGAATGCAAGAGTTTTGGAGGAAGGAGCAATTATCCAGTCTGTTGTGGATGAGAGGGCTTGGGAAGTGAGTCAGTTGTTGTTCGTTGATGATACAGCGATGGTGGCTGATTCGGGTGAGAAACTGCAGAAGTTGGTAACTGAGTTTGGTAAAGTGTGTGGAAGAAGAAGGCTGAGAGTAAATATGAATGAGAGCAGTAGGAGTTGAGAGACAAGTTAATAGGGAGGTAAGTTTGAATAGAGAACAACTGGAGGAAGTGAAATGTTTTAGATATCTGTGAGTAAATTAAGCAGAGGATGGAACGATGGAAGCGGAAGTGAGTCACAGGGTGGGGGAGTCTGTAAAGGTTCTGGGAGCATTGAAGAATGTGTGGAAGATGAGAGCGTTATCTTGGAGAGCAAAAATGGGTATGTTTGAAGGAATAGTGGTTCCAACAATGTTTTATGGCTGTGAGGCATGGGAGAGATGTGCGGTAATAAAAAGAGTGTGGTTGAGAGAGCAGAAGAGGGTGTATTGAAATGGTTTGGTCAAATGGAGAGAATGAGTGAGGAAAGATTGACCAAGAGGATATATGTGTCAGGTGTGTGTGTGTGTGTGTGTGTGTGTGTGTGTGTGTGTGTGTGTGTGTGTGTGTGTGTGTGTGTGTGTGTGTGTGTGTGTGTGTGTGTGTGTGTGTGTGTGTGTGCATACATAAGAGTAAAGACATGGCACATATGTACAAGGATAAGAGCCCGGGGGCAACACGAGTGTAAAACTCCTTCCCCGTTACACACAATTACAACGCCACACTATAACACTAGCGCCTGCACCTCGGGCCTGTAACTGTTTGCAATCATGGAATGGTTTTTCGTGAACAAAAAAGAAAAGAAAAAGTAAACTGATGTTCATAGCACTCAGCACAGTGGCGGCGGAAATCTTTCTATGAAGTTGGCACTCCATTCATCTGGGGAGGCTAACTTGAAAGTGAGCAACCTACCCTCTTTTTCTTTTTTCATTCCATTACACAAAGTCCACTCCATCCAACTTGCATTATGGCCAAGTTTGTGTAGAGGACAGACAACGTGTCACAGAGGGAAGGCAAAATCTAAGATGGTTCTACAAGCGACATCCATTGAGGAAAAAGATTTCCATTAACATTACTTACTATGAAATGATATTATGATCTGTGGAAACTTATATAACGACAAATGCACATCAAATTGCAGCAATGTTTACAACACTTGTACACAACATCAATGAACACAAACAATACACCGCCAACACCTTTTAGTATTTCTCCCTGTTTAAGACCTAAATCATTTGGGTCTTGGTTTATTTTTCTGAAAATATTCTTTCATTTCATAACCATTTTTCATTGTTTTTAAATACCTTCCAATTCTTCATAAAGACTAGGTAGTCACAATCTCGGGATGGAGATGACGAGAGAAATTCATCAAGATGAAAGTAATCACTATGATGATGTTGTCTCAGACGGCACGGGCAAGTGAATGCCCTAATCAAGGCGATCTCCTTAACGGTTTGTAGGAATATAAGTATACCCCTCAGCCTACGCCAGGTACCCATAATGTATATCGACCATCCCCTCAGAAAGGATGAACAGCTGTTGGTGACTGTGGACAACCAGGATTCCACTCCGGCAGGGCCTTGAATGCACCACGGTCAGCGACGGTTACCAGCACCGCTACACCACGAAGATCATGGCATAAACTGTTGATAAAAACATACATTCCATTCTAGTGATTTTCAGTCGTACTCTGAATGTAGGAATACTGCACGTATCACAGGGGTTAAACAGCATATTAGATGACAGTGTCTACCTTGTGAAGTCCTCGGGGGTGTTCTCAGAACCTACGCTATGTAGACTTAGGCTGCTGGATTGGGCTGTTGGTCGACTGAGCTGTTGGAATCTGCAGCCCTCAGCCTGCTAGTTGTTTTGCTTGTTACCTACTTGTATTATGTAAAGTAGCCCACTCGTAGCTTGGGTCTCTGAATAAATACATCAGCCACGCACTTCAGATTCATCTTCTACAGCCTATAGTTACCAATCTGTACTATAAAGGGAGCAGGTCTCTATCCTCTGAACATTCTGTACTTTAACACCACAAGTTCTTCAATTCATGTGTGGTGTCAGCATCAACCATGTCTACAGTCAGTCTGTTCCATTCATCCACCACTATTATGCTATAAAAGTATTTCTTTAACCCATCTGTAACAAATTACTTGCCTAATTTCAAGTTATGTTTTTTGGTTGCTCTGTCCCTACATCTCTCGAAGAAATCTACTCTGTCCATATCATCGATGTTTTAAGAACTTAAAGGATATGATCAGGTTGCCCCTGACTCATTTCTCTTTCAAAGAGAGCTTATTTAAACCCTCTAGTTTTCCCATATGACTCTTATGAAACAGAAAAGAAGGAAGAAGAAGAAAGAGTCATATATGAATGATGAAAATAATCCAACATACTTCTACTCAAATGCAAACCGCAAATCCAGAACCATAAATTCCATTCGTCTCCTAAAAACAGAAGGTATTTTTACAGATGACCGCCCAGAGATGAGCGAGATCCTAAGTTGATATGAATCAGTATTGAAAACCACAATTTAGATAAATGAGCCAACAGACATCTTCCTAACCAGTGATCTGCCAAGTGTACACGTAGCAGATATCATCACCTCAACACAGGATTCTGAGAGAGCCACTAAGACCCATGGCCGGACTCATGGAACTCGTCTTCGTAATGAAATGCAAAACCCATCAATCATGTTCACTAAATATTCTCTTACGAGGTCTAGACCCAGGAATGTTTCCCGAGAGCTTGAAACTGACTCACGTCTCCCCACACCAACCACATACGGGGAAGCAAAAGTCTTAAGAAAATCTATCGACCAATAGCAGTAACACTCGCACATTGTGAAAAGCTTCGAGAGAATTCTAAGCGACAAACTAACTGGACTGATGGATGTGGGCAAACTATGTACGTCAGCCAGGATCACAGGGTTTCCTGCCGGCATGATCTTGTCTCTCCCACACCAGTGACCACTATAACACGACTGATGATGAACCTCTGGTAAACAAAGAAAATGCTCATGTGATTTACAAAGCCTTTGGAGATGCATTTGATAAATGTGGCCATAGTGTCATAGCCCACTGATAAGTGTGACCATAAAATGGCAAATATGGGAATAACTGGAGAAACTGGGAGACGGATTTACATTGCACAGTTGTGAACCATACCATCGCCAGCACTTGGCTCCACGGTAAAAAGCTCAGTCCGCCAAAGTAACTGTTCATGCAATGCTTCTGTTCTTCAGTCTTAAAGCAGTCTTTGACGCAAGCATGAGCCAGTTCCATACCAACCTGTGCAGATCATACAACAGTAAGGGTGAAAATCACATCAACAGAGGATGATGAAAGGCTGCAAAGCGACATTAACCAAGTATTTCACTGGGCCATCGAAGACATGTTTTTCGATGGGGATAAATTTCTCTGCCGGTATGAAGAAAAGAAGAAACCACACACACACACACACACACACACACACACACACACACACACACACACACACGCTGGCATAAACTAGTTGAATAACGTGAAAGATCTTAGCGTACTAATGCCTACCGATGTAACCTCAGCGAACACAATCAAACAACACTTTCCTCATCCACAGTGATGGTGGACTGAATCTTGTTTACATTTAAGACAAGTGAAGAATAACTAATGATGATATTTCAAGACGCTAATACTTCAGCAAACTGAACATTGCTGTTTTAACCTCACCTTGTCAGGCAGGCGGAACCGCAGAATCATCCCGTAATCACAGACCTTCCATGGCCTATATCAACGAGGTAAAGGAACTAAGAACGGATGGAATGTCTGAGACTATACCCCTAGAGTGCAGACCTATATCATCATCTACACCTGGAGAACCCTAGCAGGTACTCGTATACAACATCGTACTAGCACGAAAGGCAATTACAAGACTTTGTACAAGACTACGTCTGGAATTCAACGTTGCGATACGCAAAACATCACGAGAACCTCCGGGACCTAACCAAGACTCTCAAACATCAGGCAAAGAGAAGTGTAACAGTGCAGGTTATACCTGACCAGCCGAGCTGCTAAGGCATCCGACAGCTTGGTCAACCAACGACCCAACCCAACAGGCTGGGCCCAGCCCGTGCTGCTGAGACAGAACATTCCTGATGATTTCACCAGCCACACTCAGGAAGTAGCCTAAAATACTTTTACTCAAGAACACAATACAAACCGAGGACACCAGACTCCATTGCCTACCTAAAAACAGAAAATTTAAATTTTGTTCTGTGGCCGCCATCTTAGATGTTACATTGCCATGATAAAGTGTCACCTGCTATGATAACATGTCACCTACTATGATAACATGTCACCTGCTATGGTAACATGTCATCTGCTATGATAACGTGTCACCTGCTATGATAACATGTCACTGCTATGATAACGTCACTGCTATGGTAACATGTCACCTGCTATGATAACGTGTCACCTGCTATGATAACATGTCACTGCTATGATAACATGTCACTGCTATGATAACATGTCACCTGCTATGGTAACATGTCACCTGCTATGATAACATGTCACTTGCTATGATAACATGTCACCTACTATGGTAACATGTCACCTGCTATGATAACGTGTCACCTGCTATGATAACGTGTCACTGCTATGATATGTCACTACTATGATAACGTGTCATCTGCTATGGTAACATGTCACTGCTATGATAACATTTCACCTGCTATGATAACATGTCACCTACTATGATAACATGTCACCTGCTATGGTAACATGTCACCTGCTATGATAACATGTCACCTGCTATGGCAACATGTCACCTGCTATGATAACGTGTCATCTGCTATGATAACGTGTCACCTGCTATGATAACTGTCACTTGCTATGGCAACATGTCACCTGCTATGATAACATGTCAATGCTATGATAACGTGTCACCTGCTATGATAACATGTCACTGCTACGATAACATGTCACTGCTATGATAACATGTCACCTGCTATGATAACATGTCACCTGCTATGGTAACATGTCACCTGCTATGATAACGTGTCACCTGCTATGACATGTCACTGCTATGATAACATGTCACCTGCTGTGATAACATGTCACCTTCTATGGTAACATGTCACCTGCTATGATAACGTGTCACCTGCTATGATATGTCACTGCTATGATAACATGTCACCTGCTATGATAACATGTCACCTGCTATGACAACATGTCACCTGCTATGGTAACGTGTCACCTGCTATGACACCATGTCATCTGCTATGATAACGTGTCACCTGCTATGACAACATGTCACCTGCTATGGTAACATGTCACCTGCTATGATAACATGTCACCTGCTATGATAACATGTCACCTATGGTAACATGTCACCTGCTATGATAACGTGTCACCTATGATAACATGTCACTGCTATGGTCATATGTCACCTGCTATGATAACATGTCACCTGCTATGATAACATGTCACCTTCTATGGTAACATGTCACCTGCTATGATAACGTGTCACCTGCTATGATAACATGTCACTGCTATGACAACATGTCACCTGCTATGATAACGTGTCACCTGCTATGACAACATGTCACCTGCTATGGTAACATGTCACTTGCTATGATAACATGTCACCTGCTATAACATGTCACCTTTTATGGTAACATGTCACCTGCTATGATAACGTGTCACCTGCTATGATAACGTGTCACCTGCTATGATATGTCACTGCTATGATAACATGTCACCTGCTATGACAACATGTCACCTGCTATGATAACGTGTCACCTGTTATGATATGTCACTGCTATGATAACATGTCACCTGCTATGATAACATGTCACCTGCTATGACAACATGTCACCTGCTATGGTAACACGTCACCTGCTGAGCTAAATTACGTAATAAACCTCCTGAGCCCAAGACGGATCAACACATTTCCTGCAGACGTGTGATGTACTGTGGTCTTATGTACAGTGTAGAACTGTGGTAACACTGGCCTGGTTATGTACAGTGTAGAACTGTGGTAACACTGGCCTGGTTATGTACAGTGTAGAACTGTGGTAACACTGGCCTGGTTATGTACAGTGTAGAACTGTGGTAACACTGGCCTGGTTATGTACAGTGTAGAACTGTGGTAACACTGGCCTGGTTATGTACAGTGTAGAACTGTGGTAACACTGGCCTGGTTATGTACAGTGTAGAACTGTGGTAACACTGGCCTGGTTATGTACAGTGTAGAACTGTGGTAACACTGGCCTGGTTATGTACAGTGTAGAACTGTGGCAACACTGGCCTGGTTATGTACAGTGTAGAACTGTGGTAACACTGGCCTGGTTATGTACAGTGTAGAACTGTGGTAACGCTGGCCTGGTTATGTACAGTGTAGAACTGTGGTAACACTGGCCTGGTTATGTACAGTGTAGAACTGTGGTAACGCTGGCCTGGTTATGTACAGTGTAGAACTGTGGTAACACTGGCCTGGTTATGTACAGTGTAGAACTGTGGACACGCTGGCCTGGTTATGTAGTGTAGAACTGTGGTAACACTGGCCTGGTTATGTACAGTGTAGAACTGTGGCAACACTGGCCTGGTTATGTACAAGTAGAACTGTGGTAACGCCGGCCTGGTTATGTACATGGTAGAACTGTGGTAACGCTGGCCTGGTTATGTACAGTGTAGAACTGTGGTAACACTGGCCTGGTTATGTACAGTGTAGAACTGTGGTAACACTGGCCTGGTTATGTACAGTGTAGAACTGTGGTAACGCTGGCCTGGTTATGTACAGTGTAGAACTGTGGTAACACTGGCCTGGTTATGTACAGTGTAGAACTGTGGTAACGCTGGCCTGGTTATGTACAGTGTAGAACTGTGGTAACACTGGCCTGGTTATGTACAGTGTAGAACTGTGGTAACACTGGCCTGGTTATGTACAGTGTAGAACTGTGGTAACACTGGCCTGGTTATGTACAGTGTAGAACTGTGGTAACACTGGCCTGGTTATGTACAGTGTAGAACTGTGGTAACACTGGCCTGGTTATGTACAGTGTAGAACTGTGGTAACACTGGCCTGGTTATGTACAGTGTAGAACTGTGGTAACACTGGCCTGGTTATGTACAGTGTAGAACTGTGGTAACGCTGGCCTGGTTATGTACAGTGTAGAACTGTGGTAACACTGGCCTGGTTATGTACAGTGTAGAACTGTGGTAACACTGGCCTGGTTATGTACAGTGTAGAACTGTGGTAACACTGGCCTGGTTATGTACAGTGTAGAACTGTGGTAACACTGGCCTGGTTATGTACAGTGTAGAACTGTGGTAACACTGGCCTGGTTATGTACAGTGTAGAACTGTGGTAACACTGGCCTGGTTATGTACAGTGTAGAACTGTGGTAACGCTGGCCTGGTTATGTACAGTGTAGAACTGTGGTAACGCTGGCCTGGTTATGTACAGTGTAGAACTGTGGTAACGCTGGCCTGGTTATGTACAGTGTAGAACTGTGGTAACACTGGCCTGGTTATGTACAGTGTAGAACTGTGGTAACACTGGCCTGGTTATGTACAGTGTAGAACTGTGGTAACACTGGCCTGGTTATGTACAGTGTAGAACTGTGGTAACACTGGCCTGGTTATGTACAGTGTAGAACTGTGGTAACACTGGCCTGGTTATGTACAGTGTAGAACTGTGGTAACGCTGGCCTGGTTATGTACAGTGTAGAACTGTGGTAACACTGGCCTGGTTATGTACAGTGTAGAACTGTGGTAACACTGGCCTGGTTATGTACAGTGTAGAACTGTGGTAACACTGGCCTGGTTATGTACAGTGTAGAACTGTGGTAACGCTGGCCTGGTTATGTACAGTGTAGAACTGTGGTAACACTGGCCTGGTTATGTACAGTGTAGAACTGTGGTAACACTGGCCTGGTTATGTACAGTGTAGAACTGTGGTAACACTGGCCTGGTTATGTACAGTGTAGAACTGTGGTAACACTGGCCTGGTTATGTACAGTGTAGAACTGTGGTAACGCTGGCCTGGTTATGTACAGTGTAGAACTGTGGTAACGCTGGCCTGGTTATGTACAGTGTAGAACTGTGGTAACACTGGCCTGGTTATGTACAGTGTAGAACTGTGGTAACACTGGCCTGGTTATGTACAGTGTAGAACTGTGGTAACACTGGCCTGGTTATGTACAGTGTAGAACTGTGGCAACACTGGCCTGGTTATGTACAGTGTAGAACTGTGGTAACACTGGCCTGGTTATGTACAGTGTAGAACTGTGGTAACACTGGCCTGGTTATGTACAGTGTAGAACTGTGGTAACACTGGCCTGGTTATGTACAGTGTAGAACTGTGGTAACACTGGCCTGGTTATGTACAGTGTAGAACTGTGGTAACACTGGCCTGGTTATGTACAGTGTAGAACTGTGGTAACACTGGCCTGGTTATGTACAGTGTAGAACTGTGGTAACACTGGCCTGGTTATGTACAGTGTAGAACTGTGGTAACACTGGCCTGGTTATGTACAGTGTAGAACTGTGGTAACGCTGGCCTGGTTATGTACAGTGTAGAACTGTGGTAACACTGGCCTGGTTATGTACAGTGTAGAACTGTGGTAACACTGGCCTGGTTATGTACAGTGTAGAACTGTGGTAACACTGGCCTGGTTATGTACAGTGTAGAACTGTGGTAACGCTGGCCTGGTTATGTACAGTGTAGAACTGTGGTAACACTGGCCTGGTTATGTACAGTGTAGAACTGTGGTAACACTGGCCTGGTTATGTACAGTGTAGAACTGTGGTAACACTGGCCTGGTTATGTACAGTGTAGAACTGTGGTAACACTGGCCTGGTTATGTACAGTGTAGAACTGTGGTAACACTGGCCTGGTTATGTACAGTGTAGAACTGTGGTAACACTGGCCTGGTTATGTACAGTGTAGAACTGTGGTAACACTGGCCTGGTTATGTACAGTGTAGAACTGTGGTAACACTGGCCTGGTTATGTACAGTGTAGAACTGTGGTAACACTGGCCTGGTTATGTACAGTGTAGAACTGTGGTAACACTGGCCTGGTTATGTACAGTGTAGAACTGTGGTAACACTGGCCTGGTTATGTACAGTGTAGAACTGTGGTAACACTGGCCTGGTTATGTACAGTGTAGAACTGTGGTAACACTGGCCTGGTTATGTACAGTGTAGAACTGTGGTAACACTGGCCTGGTTATGTACAGTGTAGAACTGTGGTAACGCTGGCCTGGTTATGTACAGTGTAGAACTGTGGTAACACTGGCCTGGTTATGTACAGTGTAGAACTGTGGTAACTCTGGCCTGGTTATGTACAGTGTAGAACTGTGGTAACGCTGGCCTGGTTATGTACAGTGTAGAACTGTGGTAACACTGGCCTGGTTATGTACAGTGTAGAACTGTGGTAACACTGGCCTGGTTATGTACAGTGTAGAACTGTGGTAACACTGGCCTGGTTATGTACAGTGTAGAACTGTGGTAACACTGGCCTGGTTATGTACAGTGTAGAACTGTGGTAACACTGGCCTGGTTATGTACAGTGTAGAACTGTGGTAACACTGGCCTGGTTATGTACAGTGTAGAACTGTGGTAACACTGGCCTGGTTATGTACAGTGTAGAACTGTGGTAACGCTGGCCTGGTTATGTACAGTGTAGAACTGTGGTAACACTGGCCTGGTTATGTACAGTGTAGAACTGTGGTAACACTGGCCTGGTTATGTACAGTGTAGAACTGTGGTAACACTGGCCTGGTTATGTACAGTGTAGAACTGTGGTAACACTGGCCTGGTTATGTACAGTGTAGAACTGTGGTAACACTGGCCTGGTTATGTACAGTGTAGAACTGTGGTAACACTGGCCTGGTTATGTACAGTGTAGAACTGTGGTAACACTGGCCTGGTTATGTACAGTGTAGAACTGTGGTAACACTGGCCTGGTTATGTACAGTGTAGAACTGTGGTAACACTGGCCTGGTTATGTACAGTGTAGAACTGTGGTAACACTGGCCTGGTTATGTACAGTGTAGAACTGTGGTAACGCTGGCCTGGTTATGTACAGTGTAGAACTGTGGTAACGCTGGCCTGGTTATGTACAGTGTAGAACTGTGGTAACACTGGCCTGGTTATGTACAGTGTAGAACTGTGGTAACACTGGCCTGGTTATGTACAGTGTAGAACTGTGGTAACACTGGCCTGGTTATGTACAGTGTAGAACTGTGGCAACACTGGCCTGGTTATGTACAGTGTAGAACTGTGGTAACACTGGCCTGGTTATGTACAGTGTAGAACTGTGGTAACACTGGCCTGGTTATGTACAGTGTAGAACTGTGGTAACACTGGCCTGGTTATGTACAGTGTAGAACTGTGGTAACGCTGGCCTGGTTATGTACAGTGTAGAACTGTGGTAACACTGGCCTGGTTATGTACAGTGTAGAACTGTGGTAACACTGGCCTGGTTATGTACAGTGTAGAACTGTGGTAACACTGGCCTGGTTATGTACAGTGTAGAACTGTGGTAACACTGGCCTGGTTATGTACAGTGTAGAACTGTGGTAACACTGGCCTGGTTATGTACAGTGTAGAACTGTGGTAACACTGGCCTGGTTATGTACAGTGTAGAACTGTGGTAACACTGGCCTGGTTATGTACAGTGTAGAACTGTGGTAACGCTGGCCTGGTTATGTACAGTGTAGAACTGTGGTAACGCTGGCCTGGTTATGTACAGTGTAGAACTGTGGTAACGCTGGCCTGGTTATGTACAGTGTAGAACTGTGGTAACACTGGCCTGGTTATGTACAGTGTAGAACTGTGGTAACGCTGGCCTGGTTATGTACAGTGTAGAACTGTGGTAACACTGGCCTGGTTATGTACAGTGTAGAACTGTGGTAACGCTGGCCTGGTTATGTACAGTGTAGAACTGTGGTAACACTGGCCTGGTTATGTACAGTGTAGAACTGTGGTAACACTGGCCTGGTTATGTACAGTGTAGAACTGTGGTAACACTGGCCTGGTTATGTACAGTGTAGAACTGTGGTAACGCTGGCCTGGTTATGTACAGTGTAGAACTGTGGTAACACTGGCCTGGTTATGTACAGTGTAGAACTGTGGTAACACTGGCCTGGTTATGTACAGTGTAGAACTGTGGTAACGCTGGCCTGGTTATGTACAGTGTAGAACTGTGGTAACGCTGGCCTGGTTATGTACAGTGTAGAACTGTGGTAACGCTGGCCTGGTTATGTACAGTGTAGAACTGTGGTAACACTGGCCTGGTTATGTACAGTGTAGAACTGTGGTAACACTGGCCTGGTTATGTACAGTGTAGAACTGTGGTAACGCTGGCCTGGTTATGTACAGTGTAGAACTGTGGTAACGCTGGCCTGGTTATGTACAGTGTAGAACTGTGGTAACACTGGCCTGGTTATGTACAGTGTAGAACTGTGGTAACACTGGCCTGGTTATGTACAGTGTAGAACTGTGGTAACACTGGCCTGGTTATGTACAGTGTAGAACTGTGGTAACACTGGCCTGGTTATGTACAGTGTAGAACTGTGGTAACACTGGCCTGGTTATGTACAGTGTAGAACTGTGGTAACACTGGCCTGGTTATGTACAGTGTAGAACTGTGGTAACACTGGCCTGGTTATGTACAGTGTAGAACTGTGGTAACACTGGCCTGGTTATGTACAGTGTAGAACTGTGGTAACACTGGCCTGGTTATGTACAGTGTAGAACTGTGGCAACACTGGCCTGGTTATGTACAGTGTAGAACTGTGGTAACGCTGGCCTGGTTATGTACAGTGTAGAACTGTGGTAACACTGGCCTGGTTATGTACAGTGTAGAACTGTGGTAACACTGGCCTGGTTATGTACAGTGTAGAACTGTGGTAACACTGGCCTGGTTATGTACAGTGTAGAACTGTGGTAACGCTGGTCTGGTTATGTACAGTGTAGAACTGTGGTAACGCTGGCCTGGTTATGTATAGTGTAGAACTGGTGTAACACTGGCCTGGTTATGTACAGTGTAGAACTGTGGTAACACTGGCCTGGTTATGTACAGTGTAGAACTGTGGTAACACTGGCCTGGTTATGTACAGTGTAGAACTGTGGTAACACTGGCCTGGTTATGTACAGTGTAGAACTGTGGCAACACTGGCCTGGTTATGTACAGTGTATAACTGTGGCAACACTGGCCTGGTTATGTACAGTGTTGAACTGCGGTAACGCTGGCCTGGTTATGTACAGTGTAGAACTGTGGTAACGCTGGCCTTGTTATGTACAATGTAGAACTGTGGCAACACTGGCCTGGTTATGTAGAGTGTAGAACTGTGGTAACGCTGGCCTGGTTATGTACAGTGTAGAACTGTGGCAACACTGGCCTGGTTATGTACAGTGTAGAACTGTGGTAACGTTGGCCTGGTTATGTACAGTGTAGAACTGTGGTAACGCTGGCCTGGTTATGTACAGTGAAGAACTGTGGTAACGCTGGTCTGGTTATGTACAGTGTAGAACTGTGGTAACACTGGCCTGGTTATGTACAGTGTAGAACTGTGGTAACACTGGCCTTGTTATGTTCGGTGTAGAACTGTGGTAACGCTGGCCTGGTTATGTACAGTGTAGAACTGTGGTAACACTGGCCTGGTTATGTACAGTGTAGAACTGTGGTAACGCTGGCCTGGTTATGTACAGTGAAGAACTGTGGCAGCACTGGCCTGGTTATGTACAGTGTAGAACTGTGGTAACGCTGGCCTGGTTATGTACAGTGTAGAACTGTGGTAACGCTGGCCTGGTTATGTACAGTGTAGAACTGTGGTAACGCTGGCCGGGTTAAGAGCCGGCAAAGTGGAGATTTGTTTCTTACATGTGTCACGAGAGTGGCGAATTTCCTGTGTCCTGTGGACGGTGGTGCCATAAAGGATATAGAATGCAAGAAAGGTACAGGAACTGGGCCTCAATGGCTGATTCATATTTGAAGTTACACAGAAAAAGATGTTCATAAGGACTGGGCAGCACTTCATTAAATTATTCGGTAATTTACATAATGAATTATTTACAAAAATTAAGCAACAGTGACTGGATTATGAAACAAGATATAAACCATCAGAAGTATCTTCATAAGATGAAGTCAGGTACACAGAACGTTGCTCAAGGAAGAAATGCTTCAACGTATGTGAGACCAGCTAGGATGTGCTGACTTGGCCTCCATCAGCTTGACTAAATAGAGGAGTAACACAGCAGCATAGCTTTAGGCTAAGCTGGGGGGGGGGGGGGGGGGAGATCCGAGACCAACGTCAGGAGAAGTAAGGTGTAACGAAGTATGAAGTCATCATGTCTGAAGCCGTTGTGTCGTAAATGACTTCTTTAACCTTTTATTCCACTTGGACCCCATATACGGTTGCCCACATCGACTGTGGACTATCCTTTGCCCATCTGTGCAAGCAAAGGTTTCATAAGAATATAATATATTCAAGGGTGGGCCGTTTTGATACCTGCTTCTTTCACTACACGTCCAAGCTTTGGAATTCTCTACCTTCTCATGTCTATCCAACTAGGATCTGACACGTTTCAAAAGGCAGGTCTTTCACTTCCTCTACAATCGGCCTGATCAGGGCTATGTACAAAGGCCAACATCCTGAGGACCACTCTGGGAAACACCATCATCAGGGAGACTCACAAGGGCCATCACCGTCTCGGATGAGCAGCGATAAACCCTATGCACAATAGGACCACCATAGCCATTCACAAAGACGAAGCGTGGGGGGGGGTATCACAAGAAGGACCACGTATAAGACCATCTCAAGAAGCACGAGCGGGACTACCATCCGGAAGCGTTATCCCGTGCCATGATCTAGGGGACTGGGACCACCATCAAGGGACCACATACACGACAGCCTTCCATAGGGTCATGATTCAAGCCAACGCGTCGCCCGGCTTGAAATGTCACTCGGGTCTGAAAACCCGTGATATTAATGGCTGCCGTGACGACATCGGGTACAATGGCCGTGCAAAATGGTCAATGAAATGAGCACATTCATACAGTCACGCTGAAGGCCATTATTCATAGTTGTTTCACGGGCTGCCTCCCTCGTCATGCTGGCTTGGGCAGCTCCCTCACGGGCATGTCCCGGAACACGTAAGATGTCGACAATAATAACTCGCTGGTGACTGAATTTTAGAGTCGGTTCTTTCCACTATCCCAGAGCCTCTGTAGCCTCTGGTGAAGGGCAAGCTAAGACTGGTCCTCACGTCTTACCACATCATAACCTGAACATCATAACAACACAATATTACAAGTTTCGGGACTGTGAAAAACAAACACGTGTCAGTGAACACACGCGTCGTGATGGGAGAAAATAATACTAACGACAAAGAACAGTAATGTAGATGGGGAAAGTAGGTAAAAGATTGCGACAATACATAACCTGCCGCTCTAACATCACACACAAATAAAAACTGAAGAATGAAGAAGCATAAATAAAACATGAACAGAACAGTGACCAAATACGGGAAAGAAAACTAAAAAAAAAAAAAAACATGGAAAAAACAAGAGGAGGGTAGCTGATTACTGGAATAGATGACGGAGATGAGAGGAAATGTTATGGACCTCCGTGGTGTACTAGTTAACGACACGGACTGTGAAGAATTCATGGCCCGGGGGCCGCCATACAGCCACCCACACACGAGAATCCCAGTGAAAACGGTCGTTCCACGGACAACTCAACTGTTCATACTCCTCTAAGAGCTAAATGATAAACTGGGTTCTTGGATATATATATATATATATATATATATATATATATATATATATATATATATATATATATATATATATATATATATTCATTTTGCTTTGTCGCTGTCTCCTGCGTTAGCGAGGTAGCGTAAGGAAACAGACGAAAGAATGGCCCAACCCATCCACATACACATGTATATACATACACGTCCACACACGCAAATACACATACCTATGCATCTAAACGTATACATACATATACAAACACAGACATATACATATATACACATGTACATAATTCATACTGTCTGCATTTATTAATTCCCATCGCCACCCTGCCACACATGAAATAACCCCCTCGCCCCTCATGTGTGCGAAGTAGCGCTAGGAAAAGACAACAAAGGCCACATTCGTTCACATTCAGTCTCTAGGCTGTCATGTAATAATATACTGAAACCACAGCTCCCTTTCCACATCCAGGCCCCACACAACTTTCCATGGTTTACTCCAGACGCTTCGCATGCCCTGGTTCAATCCATTGACAGCACGTCGACCCCGGTATACCACATCCTCCAATTCACTCCATTCCTTGCCCGCCTTTCACCCTCCTGCATGTTCAGGCCACGATCAATCAAACTTTTTTTCACTCCATTTTTCCACCTCCAATTTGGTCTCCCACTTCTCCTCGTTCCCTCCACCTCTGACACATATATCCTCTTGGTCAATCTTTATTCACTCATTCTCTCCATGTGACCAAACCATTTCAAAACACCCTCTTTTGCTCTCTCAACCACACTCTCTTTATTACCACACATCTCTCTTACCCTATCATTACTTACTCGATCAAACCACCTCATACCACATATTGTCCTCAAACATCTCATTTCAGCACATCCACCCTCCTCCGCACAACTCTATCCATAGCCCACGCCTCGCAACCATACAACATTGTTGGAACCACTATTCCTTCAAACATACCTGTTTTTGCTTTCCGAGATAATGCTTTCGACTTCCACACATTCTTCAACGCTCCCAGAACTTTCGCCCCCTCCCCCACCCTATGATTCACTTCCGCTTCCATGGTTCCATCCGCTGCCAAATCCACTCTCAGATATCTAAAACACTTCAATTCCTCCAGTTTTTCTCCATTCAAACTTACCTCCCAATTGACTTGACCCTCAATCCTACTGTACCCAATAACCTTGCTCTTATTCACATTTACTCTCAACTTTCTTTTTTCACACACTTTACCAAACTCACTCAACCAGCTTCTGCAGTTTCTCACATGAATCAGCCACCAGCGCTGTATCATCAGCGAACAACAACCGACTCACTTCTCAAGCTCTCTCATCCACAACAGACTGCATACTTGCCCCTCTTTTCAAAACTCTTGCATTCACCTCCCTAACAACCCCATCCATAAACAAATTAAACAACCATGAAGACATCACACACCCCTGCCGCAAACCTGCATTCACTGAGAACCAATCACTTTCCTCTCTTCCTACACGTACACATGCCTTACATCCTCGATAAAAACTTTTCACTGCTTCTAACAACTTGCCTCCCACGCCATATATTCTTAATAACTTCAACAGAGCATCTCTATCAACTCTATCATATGCCTTCTCCAGATCCATAAATGCTACATACAAATCCATTTCCTTTTCTAAGTATGTCTCACATACATTCTTCAAAGCAAACACCTGATCCACACATCCTTTACCATTTCTGAAACCACACTGCTCTTCCCCAATCTGATGCTCTATACATGCCTTCACCCTCTCAATCAATACCCTCCCATATAATTTCCCAGGAATACTCAACAAACTTATACCTCTGTAATTTGAGCACTCACCTTTGTCCCCTTTGCCTTTGTACAATGGCTTAGTACTAAGCAAGCATTCCGCCAATTCTCAGGCACCTCACAATGAATCATACAAACATTAAATAACCTTACCAACCAGTCAACAATACAGTCAACCCCTTTTTAAATAAATTCCACTGCAATACCATCCAATCAAGCCGCCTTGCCGTCTTTCATCTTCCGCAAAGCTTTTACTACCTCTTCTCTGTTTACCAAAGGGGGCCAGGTGAGGATATTCCCTCAAAGGCCCAGTCCTCTGTTCTTAACGCTACCTCGCTATCGCGGGAAATGGCGAATAGTATGAAAAAAAAAAAATATATATATATATATATATATATATATATATATATATATATATATATATATATATATATATATATATATATATATATATATATATTCGAGGAGGCAGCCGACTGCTAAACGTGGAGGTGAATAATCCCAGAAGAGCTGTGTAGCTACGAGCAGGACACCAAACTTTTAACTGGCGAAGCATCTCAACTACTGTGTTCAGTTGCTTGGTGACACAACGGCTTCCTCGCTGAAGGTGACGTCCTCCCACTCGTGTTGTCGCCACAGGAGGGCGGAGCCCGGGAAACAGGTGCCTAGCCAATGCCTTCCTTCCCACCCCACCTTCTACTTCCTGACGCAGCTACTAACTATGAGAAAAAGAAAGGGATAACCACACTCATCCATGGACCCAAGGATCACAAGCCACAATACGTCGTCTGCCTCAACTACGTCGTCAGCGCCTCTTCGCAAACGGAACTACCTTGGCCCACCAGTGATGCTACTACGTTTGTGAATCGGGAACCATTGCAACACAAACCCCGCCAGGTGGTAGAGTTTCCCGCAGTGTATCGAGACAGACTTCCCCAGAACTTCTTTTTAAAGGGGAAGTAAATGTTTATAGTTGTGTTACTGGAGTGAGAGTTTTCATACATGGTGTTTTGACAAGAAAATAGTGAAATTGGAGAAAAATGTAGCTTAGACATTGAAGCTTATTGATACAGTGGTTAAATTGATGAGAACTGCTATTGACGTTTGTGTAAATAAATTATACATTTCCTTTTTCCATAGCCAGAGGTTGAACCATTATGTGACATTCATTTTTTCAGTCATTTCAAGCTAGAAGTTTCAGTTTTCTAAATTGTTTCTTACATTTTTCATATGTATATATATGTATGTGTGTGTGTGTGTATATGTGAGTACGTATGTGTATGTGTATATGTATATATATATGTATATTATCCCTGGGGATAGGGGTGAAAGAATACTTCCCACGTATTCCTCGCGTGTCGTAGAAAGCGACTAGAGGGGACGGGAGCGGGGGGCCAGAAATCCTCCCCTCCTTGTATTAACTTTCTAAAATGGGAAACAGAAGAAGGAGTCACGCGGGGAGTGCTCATCCTCCTCGAAGGCTCAGAGTGGGGTGCCTAAATGTGTGTGGATGTAACCAAGATGTGAAAAAAGGAGAGATAGGTAGTATGTTTGAGGAAAGAACCTGGATGTTTTGGCTCTGAGTGAAACGAAGCTCAAGGGTAAAGGGGAAGAGTGGTTTGGGAATGTCTGGGGAGTAAAGTCAGGGGTTAGTGAGAGGACAAGAGCAAGGGAAGGAGTAGCAATACTCCTGAAACAGGAGTTGTGGGAGTATGTGATAGAATGTAAGAAAGTAAATTCTCGATTAATATGGGTAAAACTGAAAGTTGATGGAGAGAGGTGGGTGATTATTGGTGCATATGCACCTGGGCATGAGAAGAAAGATCATGAGAGGCAAGTGTTTTGGGAGCAGCTGAATGAGTGTGTTAGTGGTTTTGATGCACGAGACCGGGTTATAGTGATGGGTGATTTGAATGCAAAGGTGAGTAATGTGGCAGTTGAGGGAATAATTGGTATACATGGGGTGTTCAGTGTTGTAAATGGAAATGGTGAAGAGCTTGTGGATTTATGTGCTGAAAAAGGACTGATGATTGGGAATACCTGGTTTAAAAAGCGAGATATACATAAGTATACTTATGTAAGTAGGAGAGATGGCCAGAGAGCGTTATTGGATTACGTGTTAATTGACAGGCGTGCGAAAGAGAGACTTTTGGATGTTAATGTGCTGAGAGGTGCAACTGGAGGGATGTCTGATCATTATCTTGTGGAGGCTAAGGTGAAGATTTGTATGGGTTTTCAGAAAAGAAGAGTGAATGTTGGGGTGAAGAGGGTGGTGAGAGTAAGTGAGCTTGGGAAGGAGACCTGTGTGAGGAAGTACCAGGAGAGACTGAGTACAGAATGGAAAAAGGTGAGAACAATGGAAGTAAGGGGAGTGGGGGAGGAATGGGATGTATTTAGGGAATCAGTGATGGATTGCGCAAAAGATGCTTGTGGCATGAGAAGAGTGGGAGGTGGGTTGATTAGAAAGGGTAGTGAGTGGTGGGATGAAGAAGTAAGAGTATTAGTGAAAGAGAAGAGAGAGGCATTTGGACGATTTTTGCAGGGAAAAAATGCAATTGAGTGGGAGATGTATAAAAGAAAGAGACAGGAGGTCAAGAGAAAGGTGCAAGAGGTGAAAAAAAGGGCAAATGAGAGTTGGGGTGAGAGAGTATCATTAAATTTTAGAGAGAATAAAAAGATGTTCTGGAAGGAGGTACATAAAGTGCGTAAGACAAGGGAGCAAATGGGAACTTCAGTGAAGGGCGCAAATGGGGAGGTGATAACAAGTAGTGGTGATGTGAGAAGGAGATGGAGTGAGTATTTTGAAGGTTTGTTGAATGTGTTTGATGATAGAGTGGCAGATATAGGGTGTTTTGGTCGAGGTGGTGTGCAAAGTGAGAGGGTTAGGGAAAATGATTTGGTAAACAGAGAAGAGGTAGTGAAAGCTTTGCGGAAGATGAAAGCCGGCAAGGCAGCAGGTTTGGATGGTATTGCAGTGGAATTTATTAAAAAAGGGGGTGAATGTATTGTGGACTGGTTGGTAAGGTTATTTAATGTATGTATGACTCATGGTGAGGTGCCTGAGGACTGGCGGAATGCGTGCATAGTGCCATTGTACAAAGGCAAAGGGGATAAGAGTGAGTGCTCAAATTACAGAGGTATAAGTTTGTTGAGTATTCCTGGTAAATTATATGGGAGGGTATTGATTGAGAGGGTGAAGGCATGTACAGAGCATCAGATTGGGGAAGAGCAGTGTGGTTTCAGAAGTGGTAGAGGATGTGTGGATCAGGTGTTTGCTTTGAAGAATGTATGTGAGAAATACTTAGAAAAGCAAATGGATTTGTATGTAGCATTTATGGATCTGGAGAAGGCATATGATAGAGTTGATAGAGATGCTCTGTGGAAGGTATTAAGAATATATGGTGTGGGAGGAAGGTTGTTAGAAGCAGTGAAAAGTTTTTATCGAGGATGTAAGGCATGTGTACGTGTAGGAAGAGAGGAAAGTGATTGGTTCTCAGTGAATGTAGGTTTGCGGCAGGGGAGTGTGATGTCTCCATGGTTGTTTAATTTGTTTATGGATGGGGTTGCTAGGGAGGTAAATGCAAGAGGTTTGGAAAGAGGGGCAAGTATGAAGTCTGTTGGGGATGAGAGAGCTTGGGAAGTGAGTCAGTTGTTGTTCGCTGATGATACAGCGCTGGTGGCTGATTCATGTGAGAAACTGCAGAAGCTGGTGACTGAGTTTGGTAAAGTGTGTGGAAGAAGAAAGTTAAGAGTAAATGTGAATAAGAGCAAGGTTATTAGGTACAGTAGGGTTGAGGGTCAAGTCAATTGGGAGGTGAGTTTGAATGGAGAAAAACTGGAGGAAGTGAAGTGTTTTAGATATCTGGGAGTGGATCTGGCAGCGGATGGAACCATGGAAGCGGAAGTGGATCATAGGGTGGGGGAGGGGGCGAAAATTCTGGGAGCCTTGAAGAATGTGTGGAAGTTGAGAACATTATCTCCGAAAGCAAAAATGGGTATGTTTGAAGGAATAGTGGTTCCAACAATGTTGTATGGATGCGAGGCGTGGGCTATGGATAGAGTTGTGCGCAGGAGGATGGATTTGCTGGAAATGAGATGTTTGAGGACAATGTGTGGTGTGAGGTGGTTTGATCGAGTGAGTAACGTAAGGGTAAGAGAGATGTGTGGAAATAAAAAGAGCCTGGTTGAGAGAGCAGAAGAGGGTGTTTTGCAGTGGTTTGAGCACATGGAGAGAATGAGTGAGGAAAGATTGACCAAGAGGATATATGTGTCGGAGGTGGAGGGAACGAGGAGAAGAGGGAGACCAAATTGGAGGTGGAAAGATGGAGTGAAAAAGATTTTGTGTGATCGGGGCCTGAACATGCAGGAGGGTAAGGAATAGAGTGAATTGGAGCGATGTGGTATACCGGGGTTGACGTGCTGTCAGTGGATTGAATCAAGGCATGTGAAGCGTCTGGGGTAAACCATGGAAAGCTGTGTAGGTATGTATATTTGTGTGTGTGGACGTATGTATATACATGTGTATGGGGGGGGGGGGGGTTGGGCAATTTCTTTCGTCTGTTTCCTTGCGCTACCTCGCAAACGCGGGAGACAGCGACAAAGTATAATAAAATAAATATATAAAATAATAAATATATATATATATATATATATATATATATATATATATATATATATATATATATATATATATATATATATATATATATATATATATGAGAGTTGGGGTGAGAGAGTATCATTAAATTTTAGGGAGAATAAAAAGATGTTCTGGAAGGAAGTAAATAAAGTGCGTAAGACAAGGGAGCAAATGGGAACTTCAGTGAAGGGTGCAAATGGGGAGGTGATAACAAGTAGTGGTGATGTGAGAAGGAGATGGAGTGAGTATTTTGAAGGTTTGTTGAATGTGTTTGATGATAGAGTGGCAGATATAGGGTGTTTTGGTCGAGGTGGTGTGCAAAGTGAGAGGGTTAGGGAAAATGATTTGGTCAACAGAGAAGAGGTAGTAAAAGCTTTGCGGAAGATGAAAGCTGGCAAGGCAGCAGGTTTGGATGGTATTGCAGTGGAATTTATTAAAAAAGGGGGTGACTGTATTGTTGACTGGTTGGTAAGGTTATTTAATGTATGTATGACTCATGGTGAGGTGCCTGAGGATTGGCGGAATGCGTGCATAGTGCCATTGTACAAAGGCAAAGGGGATAAGAGTGAGTGCTCAAATTACAGAGGTATAAGTTTGTTGAGTATTCCTGGTAAATTATATGGGAGGGTATTGATTGAGAGGGTGAAGGCATGCACAGAGCATCAGATTGGGGAAGAGCAGTGTGGTTTCAGAAGTGGTAGAGGATGTGTGGATCAGGTGTTTGCTTTGAAGAATGTATGTGAGAAATACTTAGAAAAGCAAATGGATTTGTATGTAGCATTTATGGATCTGGAGAAGGCTTATGATAGAGTTGATAGAGATGCTCTGTGGAAGGTATTAAGAATATATGGTGTGGGAGGCAAGTTGTTAGAAGCAGTGAAAAGTTTTTATCGAGGATGTAAGGCATGTGTACGTGTAGGAAGAGAGGAAAGTGATTGGTTCTCAGTGAATGTAGGTTTGCGGCAGGGGTGTGTGATGTCTCCATGGTTGTTTAATTTGTTTATGGATGGGGTTGTTAGGGAGGTGAATGCAAGAGTTTTGGAAAGAGGGGCAAGTATGAAGTCTGTTGGGGATGAGAGAGCTTGGGAAGTGAGTCAGTTGTTGTTCGCTGATGATACAGCGCTGGTGGCTGATTCATGTGAGAAACTGCAGAAGCTGGTGACTGAGTTTGGTAAAGTGTGTGAAAGAAGAAAGTTAAGAGTAAATGTGAATAAGAGCAAGGTTATTAGGTACAGTAGGGTTGAGGGTCAAGTCAATTGGGAGGTGAGTTTGAATGGAGAGAAACTGGAGGAAGTGAAGTGTTTTAGATATCTGGGAGTGGATCTGGCAGCGGATGGAACCATGGAAGCGGAAGTGGATCATAGGGTGGGGGAGGGGGCGAAAATTCTGGGAGCCTTGAAGAATGTGTGGAAGTCGAGAACATTATCTCCGAAAGCAAAAATGGGTATGTTTGAAGGAATAGTGGTTCCAACAATGTTGTATGGTTGCGAGGCGTGGGCTATGGATAGAGTTGTGCGCAGGAGGATGGATGTGCTGGAAATGAGATGTTTGAGGACAATGTGTGGTGTGAGGTGGTTTGATCGAGTGAGTAACGTAAGGGTAAGAGAGATGTGTGGAAATAAAAAGAGCCTGGTTGAGAGAGCAGAAGAGGGTGTTTTGAAGTGGTTTGGGCACATGGAGAGAATGAGTGAGGAAAGATTGACCAAGAGGATATATGTGTCGGAGGTGGAGGGAACGAGGAGAAGAGGGAGACCAAATTGGAGGTGGAAAGATGGAGTGAAAAAGATTTTGTGTGATCGGCGCCTGAACATGCAGGAGGGTGAAAGGAGGGCAAGGAATAGAGTGAATTGGAGCGATGTGGTATACCGGGGTTGACGTGCTGTCAGTGGATTGAATCAAGGCATGTGAAGCGTCTGGGGTAAACCATGGAAAGCTGTGTAGGTATGTATATTTGCGTGTGTGGACGTATGTATATACATGTGTATGGGGGGGGGGGGCCATTTCTTTCGCCTGTTTCCTTGCGCTACCTCGCAAACGCGGGAGACAGCGACAAAGTATAATAAAATAAATATATAAAATAATATATATATATATATATATATATATATATATATATATATATATATATATATATATATATATATATATATATATATATATATATGAGAGTTGGGGTGAGAGAGTATCATTAAATTTTAGGGAGAATAAAAAGATGTTCTGGAAGGAGGTAAATAAAGTGCGTAAGACAAGGGAGCAAATGGGAACTTCAGTGAAGGGTGCAAATGGGGAGGTGATAACAAGTAGTGGTGATGTGAGAAGGAGATGGAGTGAGTATTTTGAAGGTTTGTTGAATGTGTTTGATGATAGAGTGGCAGATATAGGGTGTTTTGGTCGAGGTGGTGTGCAAAGTGAGAGGGTTAGGGAAAATGATTTGGTCAACAGAGAAGAGGTAGTAAAAGCTTTGCGGAAGATGAAAGCTGGCAAGGCAGCAGGTTTGGATGGTATTGCAGTGGAATTTATTAAAAAAGGGGGTGACTGTATTGTTGACTGGTTGGTAAGGTTATTTAATGTATGTATGACTCATGGTGAGGTGCCTGAGGATTGGCGGAATGCGTGCATAGTGCCATTGTACAAAGGCAAAGGGGATAAGAGTGAGTGCTCAAATTACAGAGGTATAAGTTTGTTGAGTATTCCTGGTAAATTATATGGGAGGGTATTGATTGAGAGGGTGAAGGCATGCACAGAGCATCAGATTGGGGAAGAGCAGTGTGGTTTCAGAAGTGGTAGAGGATGTGTGGATCAGGTGATTGCTTTGAAGAATGTATGTGAGAAATACTTAGAAAAGCAAATGGATTTGTATGTAGCATTTATGGATCTGGAGAAGGCTTATGATAGAGTTAATAGAGATGCTCTGTGGAAGGTATTAAGAATATATGGTGTGGGAGGCAAGTTGTTAGAAGCAGTGAAAAGTTTTTATCGAGGATGTAAGGCATGTGTACGTGTAGGAAGAGAGGAAAGTGATTGGTTCTCAGTGAATGTAGGTTTGCGGCAGGGGTGTGTGATGTCTCCATGGTTGTTTAATTTGTTTATGGATGGGGTTGTTAGGGAGGTGAATGCAAGAGTTTTGGAAAGAGGGGCAAGTATGAAGTCTGTTGGGGATGAGAGAGCTTGGGAAGTGAGTCAGTTGTTGTTCGCTGATGATACAGCGCTGGTGGCTGATTCATGTGAGAAACTGCAGCAGCTGGTGACTGAGTTTGGTAAAGTGTGTGAAAGAAGAAAGTTAAGAGTAAATGTGAATAAGAGCAAGGTTATTAGGTACAGTAGGGTTGAGGGTCAAGTCAATTGGGAGGTGAGTTTGAATGGAGAAAAACTGGAGGAAGTGAAGTGTTTTAGATATCCGGGAGTGGATCTGGCAGCGGATGGAACCATGGAAGCGGAAGTGGATTATAGGGTGGGGGAGGGGGCGAAAATTCTGGGAGCCTTGAAGAATGTGTGGAATTCGAGAACATTATCTCGGAAAGCAAAAATGGGTATGTTTGAAGGAATAGTGGTTCCAACAATGTTGTATGGTTGCGAGGCGTGGGCTATGGATAGAGTTGTGCGCAGGAGGATGGATGTGCTGGAAATGAAATGTTTGAGGACAATGTGTGGTGTGAGGTGGTTTGATCGAGTAAGTAACGTAAGGGTAAGAGAGATGTGTGGAAATAAAAAGAGCGTGGTTGAGAGAGCAGAAGAGGGTGTTTTGAAATGGTTTGGGCACATGGAGAGAATGAGTGAGGAAAGATTGACCAAGAGGATATATGTGTCGGAGGTGGAGGGAACGAGGAGAAGAGGGAGACCAAATTGGAGGTGGAAAGATGGAGTGAAAAAGATTTTGTGTGATCGGGGCCTGAACATGCAGGAGGGTGAGAGGAGGGCAAGGAATAGAGTGAATTGGAGCGATGTGGTATACCGGGGTTGACGTGCTGTCAGTGGATTGAATCAGGGCATGTGAAGCGTCTGGGGTAAACCATGGAAAGCTGTGTAGGTATGTATATTTGCGTGTGTGGACGTATGTATATACATGTGTATGGGGGTGGGTTGGGCCATTTCTTTCGTCTGTTTCCTTGCGCTACCTCACAAACGCGGGAGACAGCGACAAAGCAAAAAAAGAAAAAAAAAAATATATATATATATATATATATATATATATATATATATATATATATATATATATATATATATATATATATATATATATATATATACCACAAGTAAAGCATCCTCCTCGAAGGCTCAGAGTGGGGTGCCTAAATGTGTGTGGATGTAACCAAGATGTGAAGACCCTTACTGGAAAAACAATCACTCTTGAAATAGAACCTTCAGACACAATTGAAAATGTGAAGGAAAATAGTGAAATTGGAGAAAAATGTAGCTTAGACATTGAAGCTTATTGATACAGTGGTTAAATTGATGAGAACTGCTACTGACGTTTGTGTAAATAAATTATACATTTCCTTTTTTCCATAGCCAGAGGTTGAACCATTATGTGACATTCTTTTTTTTCATTCATTTCAAGCTAGAAGTTTCAGTTTTCTAAATTGTTTCTTACATTTCTCATATGTATATATATGTATGTGTGTGTGTGTGTATATGTGCGTATGTATGTGTATGTGTATATGTATATATATATGTATACTATCCCTGGGGATAGGGGTGAAAGAATACTTCCCACGTATTCCTCGCGTGTCGTACAAAGCGACTAGAGGGGACGGGAGCGGGGGGCCAGAAATCCTCCCCTCCTTGTATTAACTTTCTAAAATGGGAAACAGAAGAAGGAGTCACGCGGGGAGTGATCATCCTCCTCGAAGGCTCAGAGTGGGGTGCCTAAATGTGTGTGGATGTAACCAAGATGTGAAAAAAGGAGAGATAGGTAGTATGTTTGAGGAAAGGAACCTGGATGTTTTGGCTCTGAGTGAAACGAAGCTCAAGGGTAAAGGGGAAGAGTGGTTTGGGAATGTCTGGGGAGTAAAGTCAGGGGTTAGTGAGAGGACAAGAGCAAGGGAAGGAGTAGCAATACTCCTGAAACAGGAGTTGTGGGAGTATGTGATAGAATGTAAGAAAGTAAATTCTCGATTAATATGGGTAAAACTGAAAGTTGATGGAGAGAGGTGGGTGATTATTGGTGCATATGCACCTGGGCATGAGAAGAAAGATCAAGAGAGGCAAGTGTTTTGGGAGCAGCTGAATGAGTGTGTTAGTGGTTTTGATGCACGAGACCGGGTCATAGTGATGGGTGATTTGAATGCAAAGGTGAGTAATGTGGCAGTTGAGGGAATAATTGGTATACATGGGGTGTTCAGTGTTGTAAGTGGAAATGGTGAAGAGCTTGTGGATTTATGTGCTGAAAAAGGACTGATGATTGGGAATACCTGGTTTAAAAAGCGAGATATACATAAGTATACTTATGTAAGTAGGAGAGATGGCCAGAGAGCGTTATTGGATTACGTGTTAATTGACAGGCGTGCGAAAGAGAGACTTTTGGATGTTAATGTGCTGAGAGGTGCAACTGGAGGGATGTCTGATCATTATCTTGTGGAGGCTAAGGTGAAGATTTGTATGGGTTTTCAGAAAAGAAGAGTGAATGTTGGGGTGAAGAGGGTGGTGAGAGTAAGTGAGCTTGAGAAGGAGACCTGTGTGAGGAAGTACCAGGAGAGACTGAGTACAGAATGGAAAAAGGTGAGAACAATGGAAGTAAGGGGAGTGGGGGAGGAATGGGATGTATTTAGGGAATCAGTGATGGATTGCGCAAAAGATGCTTGTGGCATGAGAAGAGTGGGAGGTGGGTTGATTAGAAAGGGTAGTGAGTGGTGGGATGAAGAAGTAAGAGTATTAGTGAAAGAGAAGAGAGAGGCATTTGGACGATTTTTGCAGGGAAAAAATGCAATTGAGTGGGAGATGTATAAAAGAAAGAGACAGGAGGTCAAGAGAAAGGTGCAAGAGGTGAAAAAAAGGGCAAATGAGAGTTGGGGTGAGAGAGTATCATTAAATTTTAGGGAGAATAAAAAGATGTTCTGGAAGGAGGTAAATAAAGTGCGTAAGACAAGGGAGCAAATGGGAACTTCGGTGAAGGGCGCAAGTGGGGAGGTGAAAACAAGTAGTGGTGATGTGAGAAGGAGATGGAGTGAGTATTTTGAAGGTTTGTTGAATGTGTTTGATGATAGAGTGGCAGATATAGGGTGTTTTGGTCGAGGTGGTGTGCAAAGTGAGAGGGTTAGGGAAAATGATTTGGTAAACAGAGAAGAGGTAGTGAAAGCTTTGCGGAAGATGAAAGCCGGCAAGGCAGCAGGTTTGGATGGTATTGCAGTGGAATTTATTAAAAAAGGGGGTGACTGTATTGTTGACTGGTTGGTAAGGTTATTTAATGTATGTATGACTCATGGTGAGGTGCCTGAGGATTGGCGGAATGCGTGCATAGTGCCATTGTACAAAGGCAAAGGGGATAAGAGTGAGTGCTCAAATTACAGAGGTATAAGTTTGTTGAGTATTCCTGGTAAATTATATGGGAGGGTATTGATTGAGAGGGTGAAGGCATGTACAGAGCATCAGATTGGGGAAGAGCAGTGTGGTTTCAGAAGTGGTAGAGGATGTGTGGATCAGGTGTTTGCTTTGAAGAATGTATGTGAGAAATACTTAGAAAAGCAAATGGATTTGTATGTAGCATTTATGGATCTGGAGAAGGCATATGATAGAGTTGATAGAGATGCTCTGTGGAAGGTATTAAGAATATATGGTGTGGGAGGAAAGTTGTTAGAAGCAGTGAAAAGTTTTTATCGAGGATGTAAGGCATGCGTACGTGTAGGAAGAGAGGAGAGTGATTGGTTCTCAGTTAATGTAGGTTTGCGGCAGGGGTGTGTGATGTCTCCATGGTTGTTTAATTTGTTTATGGATGGGGTTGTTAGGGAGGTAAATGCAAGAGTTTTGGAAAGAGGGGCAAGTATGAAGTCTGTTGGGGATGAGAGAGCTTGGGAAGTGAGTCAGTTGTTGTTCGCTGATGATACAGCGCTGGTGGCTGATTCATGTGAGAAACTGCAGAAGCTGGTGACTGAGTTTGGAAAAGTGTGTGGAAGAAGAAAGTTAAGAGTAAATGTGAATAAGAGCAAGGTTATTAGGTACAGTAGGGTTGAGGGTCAAGTCAATTGGGAGGTGAGTTTGAATGGAGAAAAACTGGAGGAAGTGAAGTGTTTTAGATATCTGGGAGTGGATCTGGCAGCGGATGGAACCATGGAAGCGGAAGTGGATCATAGGGTGGGGGAGGGGGCGAAAATCCTGGGGGGCCTTGAAGAATGTGTGGAAGTCGAGAACATTATCTCGGAAAGCAAAAATGGGTATGTTTGAAGGAATAGTGGTTCCAACAATGTTGTATGGTTGCGAGGCGTGGGCTATGGATAGAGTTGTGCGCAGGAGGATGGATGTGCTGGAAATGAGATGTTTGAGGACAATGTGTGGTGTGAGGTGGTTTGATCGAGTGAGTAACGTAAGGGTAAGAGAGATGTGTGGAAATAAAAAGAGCCTGGTTGAGAGAGCAGAAGAGGGTGTTTTGAAGTGGTTTGGGCACATGGAGAGAATGAGTGAGGAAAGATTGACCAAGAGGATATATGTGTCGGAGGTGGAGGGAACAAGGAGAAGAGGGAGACCAAATTGGAGGTGGAAAGATGGAGTGAAAAAGATTTTGTGTGATCGGGGCCTGAACATGCAGGAGGGTGAAAGGAGGGCAAGGAATAGAGTGAATTGGAGCGATGTGGTATACCGGGGTTGACGTGCTGTCAGTGGATTGAAGCAGGGCATGTGAAGCGTCTGGGGTAAACCATGGAAAGCTGTGTAGGTATGTATATTTGCGTGTGTGGACGTATGTATATACATGTGTATGGGGGGGGGGGGCCATTTCTTTCGTCTGTTTCCTTGCGCTACCTAGCAAACGCGGGAGACAGCGACAAAGTATAATATAAAATAAATAAATATATATATATATATATATATATATATATATATATATATATATATATATATATATATATATATATATATATATGTGTGTGTGTGTGTGTGTGTTCTATGAGTCCACGGGGAAAATGAAACACGATAAGTTCCCAAGTGCACTTTCGTGTAATAATCACACCATCAGGGGAAACACAAGAGAGAAATATAAGTCAGTTGATATACAACGAAGAGACGAAGCTAGGACCCCATCTGGTAAACATGTGATTGTCCAAGACAAACAACGAGCGTTCCATAAGCTATTATGTGGACAAGAATGTGCATTGTTTACAAATTGTATCAACAATAAAGTTATCCAATTTATATAGACCATCACTAATATCAAGTTTATAATTCTTTGTGTATTTAATACTAGAAGATTCAGTGATGTTTCTCGTGGTACTGGAGTTAGTTAATAACTGAGATGGCATTACTCCAGTCAATACAATACTCATAGCTTTTAACGTGATTACACGAGGCACTTGATTCTTGTCCCGTTCTTATCATATATTCATGTTGCTTAAGTCTAACAGAAAAGATCCTTACCTGTCTGCCCAACATAAAACTTATTACAATTTCTACATGGCACTTTATAGATACACCCAGGAGAATTTTCTGGTGAGTTCCTGATTAAGACATTCTTTAGTATTATAGATGTTGAAGGCAACATGACAGAGGTAAATTATCATTTCAATCTATGTTCCTTAGGGCATTACGTAATTGCAGTCCAGAGTATATTGATGATGAGTTTGAGAAGATATATTCTATTGAATCTAAGTTAAAGTACCCAAGATCTTTCATTGATAAATCCCTTAAGTAAGCAAAGAAATCATTATTTTATAGCTGAGCCCGAACCTCCCACTGACACGAAGAATCTTTTAGTTCTCCCTTTTAATGGCGTCCTAGCTACGTCTCTTCGTTGTATATCAACTGACTGTCATATTTCTCTCTTGTTTCCCCTGATGATGTGATTATCTTCTGTAAGACCTACGACCGTGAGTTGATTGCCCGCAATAAAATCCTCCACTGACGCAAGGGTGGCAAAATGAAAGCAATGATGAAAGAGAACTCTCCCAGGTTCTGACACGGTAATATCGATTTCATGAATTACAACTGTGAATTTTTCCACGACTCAGAATCAGCAATATGAGTGCTCAAGCTTCTATGAGCCCAAGCGCCAGAAAAAACTTGTGGAGGCAAGAACACTTTTCCCAGTGAGGTGAGGAAACACTCCTCCCAGTTTACGACGAGTGTGGTGGGTTCACGTGAGATGCCGCCCCTCCAACACATCCATCCTCCCTCACCTTCCCGTAACTATCTAACCGACCCTTACCTCTCTCTCTCTCTCTCTCTCTCTCTCTCTCTCTCTCTCTCTCTCTCTCTCTCTCTACTAGTCGTTGTACAGTACACCATGGTATATGGCTACTACTATATATATATATATATCATAATCCAAATATCGGCTTCGCTATAACTATAAAAATGAACGTAAATACCTGTTAGGCCACTACCATAAAAAGTGAATGCAAACATCATTTACGCTAAAAACTATAAAATCGAGTCAAATATCAGCCGGACAACTACTATAATAATGAATGTACTATCCACCAAAATATGTTCACCATTAGAAACACACCAGTACAGTGAACACGAACCACCAACCTCGTGCGTGGGTACTAACCTCAGCCACCAGCTGCTGCTGTGTACATCAAGTCTAGCTTTAGCGTGACAGTCAGGGATGAGAAGGTAACGAGCGAATTTCAACACTAACTTCACAAGTGGAAGGTACAAATGATAATAATAATAAGATCTACACACCAAACCTGACAGCACGTCTAAAAACCAATGGATATAAACTAACTTCATAATTTCCAACGTGTCAAAAAAACAACAAAAAAAATAGGAGCCATGTTTCACCAACAACTAATCAACACGTCAATATCACCTAGGAAATGATGCACATTATAACACACACACACACACACACACACACACACACACACACACACAACACACACACATTTCCTCTGCTTTTAAGGACTCAATACCTGTGTCTCCCCCACTCTGTCTGAGGATGTAATAAACGAAAGCACTCACCGTACTCGTTTTTTCTTGTTTACCAAATGGCGTCTTAGCTACGTCTCCATAATTTGTTTATGGATGGGGTTGTTAGGGAAGTGAACGTAAGTTTTGGAGAGAGGGGCAAGTATGCAGTCTGTTGTGGAAGAGAGAGATTGGGAAGTGAGTCACTTGTTGTTCGCTGATGATACAACGCTGGTGCATGATTCGGGTGAGAAACTGCAGAAGCTGGTGACTGAGTTTGGTAAAGTGTATGAAAAAAAAAAGCTGAGAGTAAATGTAAATAAGAGCAAGGTTATTAGGTTCAGTAGGGTTGAGGGACAAGTCAATTGGGAGGTGAGTTTGAAGGGAGAAAAACTGGAGGAAGTGAGGTGTTTTAGATATCTGGGAGTGGATTTAGCAACGGATGGAACCATGGAAGCGGAAGTGAGTCACAAGGTGGGGGAGGGGATGAAGGTTCTGGGAGCGTTGAAGAATGTGTGGAAAGCGAGAACATTATCTCCGAAAGCAAAAATGGGTATGTTTGAAGGAATAGTGGTTCCAACAATGTTATATGGTTGCGAGGCGCGGGCTATAGATAGAGTTGTGCGGAGAAGGGTGGATGTGTTGGAAATTAGATGTTTGAGGACAATATGTGGTGTGAGGTGGTTTGATCGAGTAAGTAATGAAAGGGCAAGAGAGACGTGTGGTAATAAATATAGTGTGGTGGAGAGAGCAGAAGAGGGTGTATTGAAATGGTTTGGTCACATGGAGAGAATGAGTGAGGAAAGATTGACAAAGAGGATATATGTGTCAGAGGTGGAGGGAACGAGAAGTGGGAAACCAAATTGGAGGTGGAAAGATGGAGTGAAAAAGATTTTGAGTGATCGGGGCCTGAACATACAGGAGGGTGAAAGGTGTGTAAGGAATAGAGTGAATTGGAACGATGTGGTATAACGGGGTCGACGTGCTGTCAATTGATTGAACCAGGGCATGTGAAGCGTCTGGAGTAAGCCATGGAAAGTTTTGTGGGGCCTGGATGTGGAAAGGGAGCTGTGGTTTCGGTGCATTATATCTGACAGCTAGAGACTGAGTGTGAACGAATGTGGCCTTTTTGTCCTTCTCTAGCGCTACCTCGCACGCGCACGGGAGGAGATGGGTGCCATTTTCATGAAGGCAGCAAGTATGAATATGTACATGTGTATACATGTATGTCTGTGTATCTATATGTATGTTTACGTTGAAATGAATAGGTATGTCTGTGCGTGTGTGGGCGTTTATGTATATACATGTGTATGTGGGTGGGCTGGGCCATTCTTTCGTCTGTTTCCTTGAGCTACCTAGTACATACAACTCGACTGTAACAATTTTTATGAAAAAAAAGTAAATGTTGCCACGAATCCGGGGAAGGGACACGAGGTGGAGGCAGCGTTGAGGTGTTCCGTGCGAGTGGCTGAGTCAGAGTTCGTGTCCCGCCATAATGTGTAGGGTCTGAGGACAGCCCGTAAAGCTCCCAACACACGCTAGCAATGTAAGCGACAAGTATCTGCGCAACCTTCTTATGTTTACCTTGAGATGGTTCCGGAACCTTATACTCGCACTCTCACAAGGCCGTTGTGTTGCTTCTCTACTGTCTACTTCTTGACGACTCCGTCTGGCTGGCATACATAACCACAACATCTTGTCTAGTTTGGTACACTTGGTTGGTACATGTCCAGCGCATTTGTCAGTTTGTTTGTATAACAGTCCATAACTAATGCTTCTAATGGCTGATGGTAATAAATTTCTGGTTCCGGATGTTTAAGAACCGGTTTATTCCTGTTTATTCGATTTTACTGGTGATATTTTACGGTGTTCCATGCATGTTATGCCAATAGGGAATTATTACCTTGTGTAGACCAGAGACTCTAGTCTTCCTAGATTTACCCGATGCAAATTATGATCAATCTCTCCCGTACGTCTAAGTACTTTCAGAAAACATCCTTACAGTGTCAGTGTGGGTTGTGAGAGATCTCTGCACACATACTCACTGTAACTTCGTCTAGCGTGAGAGGTGATGCTAGCGCACCACTATTCTATATAAGAGTAATATTGACCACAAGAGCCTCATCACTGCTTGTACTTTTCTTCTCGTTTTCAAGGCGCGTATAATCCAGCCTGCCATCCATCTAAACGAGGCTGTTTGCATTACTTTACCGAGTAATGGTTACGTTCGCTTCTCCTTAATCATCGTATGTATAAATAAGTGAAAAAGTTCGCCATAAAAAAAATGGTCTGTTGTTATCAGCGTCCCACCAGCGGACTTCCTCCCTGACATACTAACTGAAGTCATGATAATCCAATGCTCATCCTAATCTCATCTACAGCGTACATGATGGATCTGTCTCTGACGTCTGTGTCTACGTCACGTACAACAACGAGAAACAGAACACGTGCAAATACGGTCACCAGCTGCGACCATTACAAAACACTGACAACGGCTGAAGCCACCTGTGAACACTGACAGTAACTGTAGCCACCTGTGAACATTGCCAGTAACTGTAGCCAACTGTGAACATTGCCAGTAACTGTAGCCAGCTGTGAACACTGACAGTAACTGTAGCCACCTATGAACATTGCCAGTAACTGTAGCCAGCTGTGGACGTTGTCAGTAACTATACCAGCTGTGAACTGATGGATAACATAACATGACAGGTCCCAACTGATGGATAACATAACATGACATGTTTTTTGTATTTGATATATATTGTGTTGTTTGTACTATGTTATAGTGAAGGTCATTTACGGTATTCTGCATGTATTATATGTTGTGTTGCATGTTGTGTACATCATGTTCTTGTAGCCTATGTTGTGTTGCATGTAGTGTATGTTGCGTTCATGTGCAATATGTTGTGTATCATGTAGTGTATGTAGTGCTTGTCATGTTGGAAGCGGATTTTGTTGTGTTATATGTAGTCTAGCTGTGTTGCTTGTGGCGTATGTTGTTGCTTGTAATGTATGTTGTGGTACAAGCAGAGTATGTTGTATACAATTTAGTGTATGTTGTTATATCATAACAGTAATAGTGTTATTACATCACAAGTAACTACTTGATTTGTACGGCGTCACGTCTCTGGTGTCAAGAAGAGTGTATATATGCATGATGGTCCCAGACGAAGTTACACTGTGGTACACACACAAGTGTACGAGCGGTCGTGTAATAAGGACACTTCCTGCCTCACCCGCTACTCTCTACACCTGCGTATTGTATTTGTCGCCATAACATCTGAACTTGACCGTTAAATCATGGAAATTATTCTCACTTTCAGATAATATTTCATTCGCTAAAAAGGGTTAAATGGGAAGCTGCCACAGCGGCCACGATAACAACTGATAAATGAAAGACTGAGTGACAGAGCCCGAACCTGAGACTGTAGACCTGAGACTGTAGACCTGAGACTGAAGACCTGAAACTAAATACCTGAGACTGTAGACCTGAGACTGAAAACCTGAAACTGTGGACCTGAGACTGTAGACCTGAGACTGTAGACCTGAAACTGTAGACCTGAGACTGAAGACCTGAGACTAAATACCTGAGACTGTAGACCTGAGACTGAAAACCTGAAACTGTAGACCTGAGACTTAATATCTGAGACTGTAGACCTGAGACTGTAGACCTGAAACTGTAGACCTGAGACTGAAGACCTGAGACTAAATACCTGAGACTGTAGACCTGAGACTGTAGACCTGAGACTGAAAACCTGAAACTGTAGACCTGAGACTTAATATCTGAGACTGTAGACCTGAGACTGTAGACCTGAAACTGTAGACCTGAGACTGAGGACCTGAAACTGTAGACCTGAGACTTAATACCTGAGACTGGAGACCTGAGACTTAATACCTGAGACTGAAGACCTGAGACTTAATACCTGAGACTGAAGACCTGAGACTTAATACCTGAGACTGAAGACCTGAGACTTAATACCTGAGACTGAAGACCTGAGCCTAAAGACCTGGAACGAAAGACCTGAGCCTGAAGACCTGGTACTAAAGACCTGAGCCTGAAGACCTGGTACTAAAGACCTGAGCCTAAAGACCTGGAACTAAAGACCTGGAACTAAAGACCTGAGCCTGAAGACCTGGTACTAAAGACCTGAGCCTGAAGACCTGGAACTAAAGACCTGAGCCTGAAGACCTGGAACTAAAGACCTGAGCCTGAAGACCTGGAACTAAAGACCTGAGCCTAAAGACCTGGAACTAAAGACCTGAGCCTGAAGACCTAAGCCTAAAGACCTGGAACTAAAGACCTGAGCCTGAAGACCTGGAACTAAAGACCTGAGCCTGAAGACCTAAGCCTAAAGACCTGGAACTAAAGACCTGAGCCTAAAGACCTGGAACTAAAGACCTGAGCCTGAAGACCTGGTACTAAAGACCTGAGCCTGAAGATCTGGAACTAAAGACCTGAGCCTGAAGACCTGGAACTAAAGACCTGGAACTAAAGACCTGAGCCTAAACACCTGGAACTAAAGACCTGAGCCTGAAGACCTGATACTAAAGACCTGAGCCTGAAGACCTGGAACTAAAGACCTGAGCCGGAAGACCTGGAACTAAAGACCTGAGCCTGAAGACCTGGAACTAAAGACCTGAGCCTGAAGACCTGGAACTAAAGACCTGAGCCTGAAGACCTGGAACTAAAGACCTGAGCCTGAAGACCTGGAACTAAAGACCTGAGCCTGAAGACCTGGAAGTAAAGACCTGAGCCTGAAGACCTGGAACTAAAGACCTGAGCCTGAAGACCAGGTACTAAAGACCTGAGCCTGAAGACCTGGAACTAAAGACCTGAGCCTGAAGACCAAAGCCTAAAGACCTGGAACTAAAGACCTGAGCCTGAAGACCTGCAACTAAAGACCTGGAAATAAAGACCTGAGCCTGAAGACCTGGAACCAAAGACCTGAGCCTGAAGACCTGGAAGTAAAGACCTGAGCCTGAAGACCTGGAACTAAAGACCTGAGCCTAAAGACCTGGAACTAAAGACCTGAGCCTGAAGACCTGGAACTAAAGACCTGAGCCTGAAGACCTGGAACTAAAGACCTGAGCCTGAAGACCTGGAACTAAAGACCTGAGACTGAAGACCTGGAACTAAAGACCTGAGCCTGAAGACCTAGAACTAAAGACCTGAGCCTAAAGACCTGAAACTAAAGACCTGAGCCTAAAGACCTGAAACTAAAGACCTGAGCCTGAAGACCTGGAACTAAAGACCTGAGCCTGAAGACCTGGAACTAAAGACCTGAGCCTAAAGACCTGGAACTAAAGACCTGAGCCTGAAGACCTGGAACTAAAGACCTGAGCCTGAAGACCTGGAACTAAAGACCTGAGCCTGAAGACCTGGAACTAAAGACCTGAGCCTGAAGACCTGGAACTAAAGACCTGAGCCTGAAGACCTGGAACTAAAGACCTGAGCCTGAAGACCTGGAACTAAAGACCTGAGCCTGAAGACCTGGAACTAAAGACCTGAGCCTGAAGACCTGGAACTAAAGACCTGAGACAGAAGACCTGGAACTAAAGACCTGAGCCTGAAGACCTGGAACTAAAGACCTGAGCCTG
>NC_092286.1:22436156-22463656 GCF_036320965.1 Panulirus ornatus | reverse complement strand
ATGACAGCTCGCTCGTGTAAGCCTTTCTTCGTCTCTTTCCTGGCGCTACATCGCTAACGCGGGACACGGACATCAAGTATAACAACAACAACAACAACAACAATAATAATAATAATAATAATAATAATAATAATAATAATAATGATAATAATAGAAAGGTGCAAGAGGTGAAAAAGAGGGCAAATGAGAGTTGGGGTCAGAGAGTACCAATAAATTTTAGGGAGAATAAAAAGATGTTCTAGAAGGAGGTAAATAAAGTGCGTAAGACAAGGGAACAAATGGGAACTTCAGTGAAGGGCGCTAATGGGGAGGTAATAACAAGTAGTGGTGATGTGAGAAAGAGATGGAGTGAGTATTTTGAAGGTTTGTTGAATGTGTTTGATGATAGAGTGGCAGATATAGGGTGTTTTGGTCGAGGTGGTGTGCAAAGTGAGAGGGTTAGGGAAAATGATTTGGTAAACAGAGAAGAGGTAGTAAAAGCTTTGCGGAAGATGAAAGCCGGCAAGGCAGCAGGTTTGGATGGTATTGCAGTGGAATCTATTAAAAAAGGGGGTGACTGTATTGTTTACTGGTTGGTAAGGTTATTTAATGTATGTATGATTCATGGTGAGGTGCCTGAGGATTGGCGGAATGCGTGCATAGTGCCATTGTACAAAGGCAAAGGGGATAAGAGTGAGTGCTCAAATTACAGAGGTATAAGTTTGTTGAGTATTCCTGGTAAATTATATGGGAGGGTATTGATTGAGAGGGTGAAGGCATGTACAGAGCATCAGATTGGGGAAGAGCAGTGTGGTTTCAAAAGTGGTAGAGGATGTGTGGATCAGGTGTTTGCTTTGAAGAATGTATGTGAGAAATACTTAGAAAAGCAAATGGATTTGTATGTAGCATTTATGGATCTGGAAAAGGCATATGATAGAGTTGATAGAGATGCTCTGTGGAAGGTTTTAAGAATATATGATGTGAGAGGCAAGTTCTTAGAAGCAGTGAAAAGTTTTTATCGAGGATGTAAGGCATGTGTACGTGTAGGAAGAGGAAAGTGATTGGTTCTCAGTGAATGTAGGTTTGCGGCAGGGATGTGTGATGTCTCCATGGTTGTTTAATTTGTTTATGGATGGGGTTGTTAGGGAGGTGAATGCAAGAGTTTTGGAAAGAGGGGCAAGTATGAAGTCTGTTGTGGATGAGAGAGCTTGGGAAGTGAGTCAGTTGTTGTTCGCTGATGATACAGCGCTGGTAGCTGATTCATGTGAGAAACTGCAGAAGCTGGTGACTGAGTTTGGTAAAGTGTGTGTGAAAGAAGAAAGTTAAGAGTAAATGTGAATAAGAGCAAGGTTATGAGGTACAGTAGGGTTGAGGGTCAAGTCAATTGGGAGGTAAGTTTGAATGGAGAAAAACTGGAGGAAGTAAAGTGTTTTAGATATCTGGGAGTGGATCTGGCAGCGGATGGAACCATGGAAGCGGAAGTGGATCATAGGGTGGGGGAGGGGGCGAAAATTCTGGGAGCCTTGAAGAATGTGTGGAAGTCGAGAACATTATCTCGGAAAGTAAAAATGGGTATGTTTGAAGGAATAGTGGTTCCAACAATGTTGTATGGTTGCGAGGCGTGGGCTATGGATAGAGTTGTGCGCAGGAGGGTGGATGTGCTGGAAAAGAGATGTTTGAGGGCAATGTGTGGTGTGAGGTGGTTTGATCGAGTAAGTAATGGAAGGGTAAGAGAGATGTGTGGAAATAAAAAGAGCGTGGTTGAGAGAGCAGAAGAGGGTGTTTTGAAATGGTCTGGTCACATGGAGAGAATGAGTGAGGAAAGATTGACCAAGAGGATATATGTGTCGGAGGTGGAGGGAACGAGGAGAAGTGGGAGACTGCATACTTACCCCTCTCTCCAGAACTATTGCATTCACCTCCCTAACAACCTCATCCATAAACAAATTAAACAACCATGGAGACATCACGCACCCCTACCGCAAAACGACATTCACTGAGAACCAATCACTTTCTTCTCTTCCTACTCGTACACATGCCTTACATCCTCGATAAAAACTTTTCACTGCTTCAAGCAAATTGCCTCCCACACCATATATTCTTAATACCTTTCACAGAGCATCTGTATCAATTCTATCATATGCCTTTTCCAGATCCATAAATGCTACATAACATAATAATAATATTAATAATAATAATAATAATAATAATAATAATAATAATAATAATAATAATAATAATAATATTAATAGAGATGGGGCCCGTGAGTGTAAACTGCTAGCCTTTATGTACAAACAGGTAATAACGCACACACGTTGATGAAGGTTTTATGAATAGGTGAACACGATAACATGACACAAAAAAAGCATGTGTGAGAGATGTGGCCTTACAAGTACAAAACTGCCTCCCTGTAATGCAAATACAGGTAATCAATTACTGGTTCCCAGAGTTACACAATTATCATGTGTCATTCCATTGCACCAGGACCACTTCATCTATACTTCGTTATAACGCTTTAGAAGCAACTGTTGAACCCTGCAGTCCTGGTGAGCCTCCCACTGTCGCACACTCTCGATGTCAGGGCAGAAATAATCCTCAGGGCCGGTAAGGTCATCAAGGCCAGTATGGTCGTCAGGGCCGGTATGGTCGTCAGGGCCGGTAAGGTCATCAAGGCCAGTATGGTCGTCAGGGCCGGTATGGTCGTCAGGGCCGGTAAGGTCATCAAGGCCAGTATGGTCGTCAGGGCCGGTATGGTCGTCAGGGCCGGTAAGGTCAGCGTATGGTCGTCAGGGCCGGTATGGTCGTCGGGCCGGTAAGATCATCAAGGCCAGTATGGTCGTCAGGGCCGGTATGGTCGTCAGGGCCGGTATGGTCGTCAGGGCCGGTAAGGTCATCAAGGCCAGTATGGTCGTCAGGGCCGGTTATGGTCGTCAGGGCCGGTAAGGTCATCAAGGCCAGTATGGTCGTCAGGGCCGGTATGGTCGTCAGGGCCGGTAAGGTCATCAAGGCCAGTATGGTCGTCAGGGCCGGTATGGTCGTCAGGGACGGAATGGTCGTCAGGGCCGGTATGGTCGTCAGGGCCAGTATGGTTGTCAGGGACGGAATGGTCGTCATTGCCGGTATGGTCTTTAGGGACGGAATGGTCGTCAGGGGCAACTGTTGAACCCTGCAGTCCTGGTGAGCCTCCCACTGTCGCACACTCTCGATGTCAGGGCAGAAATAATCCTCAGGGCCGGTAAGGTCATCAAGGCCAGTATGGTCGTCAGGGCCGGTATGGTCGTCAGGGCCGGTATGGTCGTCAGGGCCGGTATGGTCGTCAGGGCCGGTATGGTCGTCAGGGCCGGTAAGATCATCAAGGCCAGTATGGTCGTCAGGGCCGGTATGGTCGTCAAGGCCGGTATGGTCGTCAGGGCCGGTAAGGTCATCAAGGCCAGTATGGTCGTCAGGGCCGGTATGGTCGTCAGGGCCGGTATGGTCGTCAGGGCCGGTATGGTCGTCAGGGCCGGTAAGATCATCAAGGCCAGTATGGTCGTCAGGGCCGGTATGGTCGTCAAAGCCGGTAATGTCATCAAGGCCAGTATGGTCGTCAGGGCCGGTATGGTCGTCAGGGCCGGTATGGTCGTCAGGGCCGGTTAGGTCATCAAGGCCAGTATGGTCGTCAGGGCCGGTATGGCCGTCAGGCCGGTAAGATCATCAAGGCCAGTATGGTCGTCAGGGCCGGTATGGTCGTCAGGGCCGGTAAGGTCATCAAGGCCAGTATGGTCGTCAGGGCCGGTATGGTCGTCAGGGCCGGTAAGGTCATCAAGGCCAGTATGGTCGTCAGGGCCGGTATGGTCGTCAGGGCCGGTAAGGTCATCAAGGCCAGTATGGTCGTCAGGGCCGGTATGGTCGTCAGGGACGGAATGGTCGTCAGGGCCGGTATGGTCGTCAGGGCCAGTATGGTTGTCAGGGACGGAATGGTCGTCATTGCCGGTATGGTCTTTAGGGACGGAATGGTCGTCAGGGGCGGTATGGTCGTCAGTGCCGGTATGGTCGTCAGGGCCGGTATGGTCGTCAGGGCCGGTATGGTCGTCAGGTACGGAATGGTCGTCAGGGCCGGCATGGTCGTCAGGGCCGGTATGGTCGTCATTGCTGGTATGGTCGTCAGGGACGGAATGGTCGTCAGGGCCGGTATGGTCGTCAGGGCCGGTATGGTTGTCAGTGTCCGTATGGTCGTCAGGGCCGGTATGGTCGTCAGGGCCGGTATGGTCACCAAGGGACGAAAGGTCGTCAGTGCCGGTATGGTCGTCGGGGCCGGTATGGTCGTCAGGGCAGGTATGGTCGTCAGGGACGGAATGGTCGTCAGGGCCGGTATGGTCGTCAGGGCCAGAATGATTGTCAAGGCCGATATGGTCATCAGGGCAGATATGGTCGTCAGGGCCGATGTGGTCGTCAGGGCCGGTATGGTCGTCAGAGCCGGTATGGTCGTCAGTGCCGGTATGGTCGTCAGAGCAGGTATGGTCGTCAGGGCAGCTATGGTAGTCAGGGACGGTATGGTCGTCAGGGCCGATATGGTCGTCAGGGCCGGTATGGTAGTCAGGGACGGAATGGTCGTCAGGGCCGGTATGGTCGTCCGGGCCGGTATGGTCGTCAGGGAGGAACGTCGTCAGGGCCGATATGGTCGTCAGGGCCGGAATGGTCGTCAGGGCCGGTATGGTCGCCAGGGCAGTTATGGTCGTCAGGGCCGGTATGGTCGTCAGGGCCGGTATGGTAGTCACGGCCGGTATGGTCGCCAGGGCCGGTATGGTCGTCAGGGAGGAACGTCGTCAGGGCCGATATGGTCGTCAGGGCCGGAATGGTCGTCAGGGCCGGTATGGTCGCCAGGGCAGGTATGGTCGTCAGGGCCGGTATGGTCGTCAGGGCCGGTACGGTAGTCAGGGCCGGTATGGTCGTCAGGGCCGGTACGGTAGTCAGGGCCGGTATGGTAGTCAGGGACGGAATGGTCGTCAGGGACGGAATGGTCGTCAGGGCCGGTATGGTAGTCAGGGACGGAATGGTCGTCAGGGCCGGTACGGTAGTCAGGGCCGGTATGGTAGTCAGGGCCGGTATGGTCGTCAGGGCCGGTATGGTAGTCAGGGACGGAATGGTCGTCAGGGACGGAATGGTCGTCAGGGCCGGTATGGTCGTCAGGGCCGATATGGTCGTCAGGGACGGAATGGTCGTCAGGGCCGGTATGGTCGTCAGGGCCGGTATGGTAGTAAAGGACGGTATGGTCGTCAGGGCCGATACGGTCGTCTGGGCCGGTATGGTCGTCAGGGCATGTATGGTCGTCAAGGCCGGTATGGTAGTCAGGGATGGAATGGTAGTCAGGGCCGGTATGGTCGTCAGTGCCGGTATGGTCGTCAGTGCCGGTATGGTAGCTAGGGACGGAATGGTCGTTAGGGCCGATATGGTCGTCAGGGCCGGTATGGTAGTCAGGGACGGAATGGTCGTCAGTGCCGGTATGGTCGTTAGGGCCAGTATGGTCGTCAGGGCCGGTATGGTAGTCAGGGAAGGAATGGTCGTCAGTGCCGGTATGGTCGTCAGTGCCGGTATGGTCGTCAATGCCGGTATGGTCGTCATGGCCGGTACGGTCGTTAGGGCCAGTATGGTCGTCAGGGCCGGTATGGTAGTCAGGGAAGGAATGGTCGTCAGTGCCGGTATGGTCGTCAGTGCCGGTATGGTCGTCAATGCCGGTATGGTCGTCAGGGCCGGTACGGTCGTCAGGGACGGAATGGTCATCAGGGTCGGTATGGTCGTCAGGGTCGGTATGGTCGTCAGGGCCGGTATGGTAGTCAGGGAAGGAATGGTCGTCAGTGCCGGTATGGTCGTCAGGGCCGGAATGGTCGTCAGGGCCGATATGGTCGTCAGGGCAGGTATGGTAGTCAGAGACGGAATGGTCGTCAGGGCCGGTATGGTCGTCAGGGCCGGTATGGTACTCAGGGACGGAATTGTCGTCAGGGCCGGTATGGTAGTCAGGGACGAAATGGTCGACAGTGCCAGTATGGTCGTCAGGGCCGGTATGGTCGTCACGGACAGAGGACCATCAGAGCCGAGGTGGTCTTCATGGCCGCAATGGTCAAATGAGCCGGAATGGCTGGATGACCGTGTACAGGAACACATCTCATGATGGTAGTGCGGTGCACAACCTCCCTCCCACACGGGGGTAGCAGTTCCTGCACACTGCTGGTTCTCACAGGCAGACATCACAACCTGGCAAGCAATGCACCTCCTCACCCACAACATCCCACCTGACGATCTCCAGTTATAATCTAAACATGAAACTGCAAAGCAGAAGCTACACAAAAGCGTAGACAAGTTTGACACAAGTGGAGGGGATAAATGAATTCCTGTAATCCTCGTTTTATTCATATTTGAGGTGGTGATCTCTGTACTGTGTAAGTACACTATGATGATAAAACACTGCAACATCCGGGCCACAACACCCTACAACACATTGCCTGCTAACATCAGCATCACCAAAGGATGTGTGCGTAGTAGAGAAATTGAAGAGTGCACTGGACCAGTGTACCAGAGACTGTACCAGACCAGACCAGCCAAGCTGTGGGGGCTATGTGGCCCTGAAGGCTGCCGCTTCCAACAGCTTGGTCGACCAACGACTCCACCCGACAGTCTGAGGTCAGCCTGGCTCCTACGAGGTAGTAACATACATGGTTAAGTTGTTTCTCCTCAATAAACTACATGCGAACTACGTCGCTGGAACGTGATGTATGGAGGGCTGAACCACAGTAGACCGCGAGATTTCACCACCGTCAGCGTCCTGAGCCGTAATGACTGGAGCCACTCTGCCAGCGGCCATCCTGACCCCCGGGGAGGGAGGACACGATACATTCCACATCCTTACATGCTCCTCATGCCTCCCGCTCAATTCTTCGGGGATCTTATATCCCCACATCCCGGGGACAAAAGGAAGACTCTTGGAGGGTGTGGGGGAGGAGGGAAGACCCGTTGAAAGTGCAGGGGAGGAGGGAAGACTCGCGGAGGACGGAGATCAGGAGGGAAGACTCACAGAGGGATAACATGAGAGGAGACAACCCCATCACAGTATATAGTCACGTCTCCAACCTTGACAAATACTGGTCGTATACATTATCACCTTGTTTATCCCACACGTAACCACACGGCAGCGGCGGCCTCACAACATGGGAGGACGCGGGTGAAGTAGTGAAGACAAACTTACTCACCGTTGGTTAGCCGCTCACACGACCAGCCTCACCTTCCCAGCCCCGTCACTCACCTGCAACATGAAACATATTGTTAAACTTTACTCACATAATGACCATATCATGAGTGTATGAATATTTACTAACGTACATTAACCATGATGGTTCTACCTCATCCTATCTTAATATTGATGCTAATGATCACATTAGTAACAGTTACTAATGATCACGTTAGTACTTTATGCTAATAATCACGTTAACACTTGTTGATAATGATCACATTACTGCTTGATGCTAATGATCATATCAATACCTGCTGCTTATGAAAAAGAGTTTAAGGTTACAGAAATAAAGATCTCTGATGTGCTTAAATACCAGAACCAATTAAATCCTAACAAATCCAACGGCCCAGATGACAGCTCCAAGGTTTTTAAAGGTCAGGAGACAACTGATATAGCCCATAACAAAAATATTTAACAAATCTCTATCCGATGGTCAGGTGCCAACTGACTGGAAACTCTCACATGTTATTCCTATATATGAAACAGAGACAAAAAGTGTGCCTTGAACAACCGCCCGATTAGCCTTACGTCAATGTTAGGTGAAACGATGGCAAAAAATAATTCGAGATAAAATTGTCTCGTTTTTAGAGGAATAGAAAATTATATTGGACAATCAACATGGTTTTTGCAAAAGAAGATCCTACCTGACGTATCTGCTGAAATTTTTTAATGGTATTTATCAAAATTGAGACGAAAAAGGACCATTTGATGTTTATTTCGATTTCCAAAAGGCTTTCGATAATATACCTCACAAGAGACTTTTACATAAACTCAAAACACTCGGAAATGGTGAAGAACTCTATACATGGATCAGAGACTGGCAAAGCAGCGTGTAGTATTAACCGACGAAGCCTCAGACTGGCTAGACGTAACGAGTGGTATGCCACAGGGGTCAGTCCTGGGTCCCATTCTTTTCATAATATACATAAATGATCTAGAACTCGGTCTCATATCTAAGATCTCCGAATTTGCTGACGATACTAACCTAAGTGGTAGAGATGTAAACAGGCGAGACTGCGAAATGATTCAAGATCTTAACTTACTAGCACAGTGGTCAGGCAGATAGCAAGTGAAGTTTAATGTAGACAAGTGTAAAGCTGTGCACTTTGGAAACAAGAAAATAAGTTACGACTCCATATTATTAGGAAACTCTCTAACTAAAGTAAATAAAGAAAGGACCTTGGAATACACTAAACAGTGTCAAGCATCAAGTAAAAATAGGCAACCAAATGTTGAAGTTTCATAGCCAGGAACATAGATTACAAGACACCAGAAACACTTCTCACACTTTATAATTCTCTAGTAAGACCAAACCTTGAATATGCAGTCCAGTTTTGGTCCCCAAACTATAAAAAAGACGAGGAGAAATTAGAGCAAGTATAAAGACTTGCGACAAAATTGATCTCATCTCTCGGAAACCTGGCATACGAAGAGAGGCTAAAACGATTGGATCTCTTCTCCCTTAAAAAACGTAGACATTGCAATGACTTAATCCAAATGTTAAAAACTCTGAACAAGTTCGATAACGTAAATCACGAACATCCTTTCGAAATACAAAATACGGTTACCAGGACAAATGGAATAAAACTCAAAGGTAAGACGTAGTACGGACGTGGGGAAAAACCTTCTTTTCCTATAGGTTTTAAGCACTGGAATAAGTTACCGTCAGACGAAGTGAATGCTAGGACCATAAATATCTTCAAAAGTCGTTTAGACAAATATTTCATAAATTCAAGTACACTGAGAAAAACGCCAAAAATAAACTGCATAAACGACGGCGTTGACGGGGTCGGTGACAGCTTATAAAACTGCTGAGCGGAATTACATTTTCTTGTCAAGCTAAAAGCTTTTCCTTTTTCACCAGACAACCCAACCCAGTCGTGGGCCAATCAGGTCTGTCTTTCATGTACACCCTGTGGGTTCCTGGGCCCCATTCAGGCCCATCAGTCATCCTCCTCCGCTGATGTACTGCACCCACTGTACGCTCTATACTGGCCTCCACCTACCCTTAGATATAAGCCCTTCACCCATTCTCGCAATCAAATGCTTTGTCTATGTATATTCAGATAATAAACATTTTAAATCAGTGTAGACAGAGGGGTGCGTCAAGGTTGGGTCAAGAACCATGGTTGTCGCTTTTCGTTACACATGAGACATTAGGTGAGAGGCACAGCTGAACTGCTCGGCAACGAAAGGTCTACTTACACTGTACGTAGTTGTGAGACGAACACTATGATCGCTTAACAGACCTCCGTGGTGCAGCGGTTAACAATGACGACCGTGATGCATTCATGGGTAGAACGGGGTCGAGCGCAAAGGTTCGAATCCTGGTTGTACAGTCAGTACATAGTCCACTCAGCTGTTCATCCTCCCGCAGAGTTTGGATATATATATATATATATATATATATATATATATATATATATATATATATATATATATATATATATATATATATATGATATCATTATCATACTTTGTCGCTGTCTCCCGCGTTAGCGAGGTAGCGCAAGGGAACAGACGAAAGAATGGCCCAACCCACCCACATACACATGTATATAAACACACGTCCGCACACGCACATATACATACCTATACATTTCAACTTTATATATATATATATATATATATATATATATATATATATATATATATATATATATATATATATATATATATATATATATATATATATATATATATATATATATATTCCCGTCGCCATCCCAACACACATGTAATGACAACCCCATCCACCCGCATGCGCGCGAGGTAGTGCCAGGAAAAGACAACAAAGGCCATATTCGTTCACACTCAGTCTCTAGCTATCATGTAATAATGCACCGAAACCACAGCTCCCTTTCCACATCCAGGCCGCACAGAACTTTTCATGGTTTACCCCAGACGCTTCACATGCCCTGGTTCAATCCATTGACAGCACGTCGACCCCGGTATACCACATCGTTCCATCGTCAGGGGCTAGTGAGAGGACAAGAGCAAGGGAAAGAGTAACATTACTCCTGAAACAGGAGTGGTGGGAGTATGTGATAAAGCGTAAGAAAGTAAACTCTACATTGATATGGGTAAAAATGAAAGTGGATGGAGAGAGATGGCTGATTATTGGTGCATATGAACCTGGGCATGAGAAGAAAGATCATGAGAGGCAAGTGTTTTGGGAGCAGCTGAGTGAGTGTGTTAGCAGTTTTGATGCACGAGACAGGGTTATAGTGATGGGTGATTTGAATGCAAAGGTGAGTAATGTGGCAGTTGAGGGAATAATTGGTGTACATGGGGTGCTCAGTGTTGTAAATGGAAATGGTGAAGAGCTTGTAGATTTGTGTGCTGAAAAAGGACTGGTGATTGGGAATTATTTTTTTATTTATTATACTTTGTCGCTGTCTCCCGCGTTTGCGAGGTAGCGCAAGGAAACAGACGAAAGAAATGGCCCAACCCACCCCCATACACATGTATATACATACGTCCACACACGCAAATATACATACCTACACAGCTTTCCATGGTTTACCCCAGTCGCTTCACATGCCTTGATTCAATCCACTGACAGCACGTCAACCCCGGTATACCACATCGCTCCAATTCACTCTATTCCTTGCCCTCATTTCACCCTCCTGCATGTTCAGGCCCCGATCACACAAAATCTTTTTCACTCCATCTTTCCACCTCCAATTTGGTCTCCCTCTTCTCCTCGTTCCCTCCACCTCCGACACATATATCCTCTTGGTCAATCTTTCCTCACTCATTCTCTCCATGTGCCCAAACCACTTCAAAACACCCTCTTCTGCTCTCTCAACCACGCTCTTTTTATTTCCACACATCTCTCTTACCCTTACGTTACTCACTCGATCAAACCACCTCACACCACACATTGTCCTCAAACATCTCATTTCCAGCACATCCATCCTCCTGCGCACCACTCTATCCATAGGCCACGCCTCGCAACCATACAACATTGTTGGAACCACTATTCCTTCAAACATACCCATTTTTGCTTTCCGAGATAATGTTCTCGACTTCCACACATTCTTCAAGGCCCCCAGAATTTTCGCCCCCTCCCCCACCCTATGATCCACTTCCGCTTCCATGGTTCCATCCGCTGCCAGATCCACTCCCAGATATCTAAAACACTTCACTTCCTCCAGTTTTTCTCCATTCAAACTCACCTCCTAATTGACTTGACCCTCAACCCTACTGTACCTAATAACCTTGCTCTTTTTCACATTTACTCTTAACTTTCTTCTTCCACACACTTTACCAAACTCAGTCACCAGCTTCTGCAGTTTCTCACATGAATCAGCCACCAGCGCTGTATCATCAGCGAACAACAACCGACTCACTTCCCAAGCTCTCTCATCCCCAACAGACTTCATACTTGCCCCTCTTTCCAAAACTCTTGCATTTACCTCCCTAACAACCCCATCCATAAACAAATTAAACAACCATGGAGACATCACACACCCCTGCCGCAAACCTACATTCACTGAGAACCACTCACTTTCCTCTTTTCCTACACGTACACATGCCTTACATCCTCGATAAAAACTTTTCACTGCTTCTAACAACTTTCCTCCTACACCATATATTCTTAATACCTTCCACAGAGCATCTCTATCAACTCTATCATATGCCTTCTCAAGATCCATAAATGCTACATACAAATCCATTTGCTTTTCTAAGTATTTCTCACATACATTCTTCAAAGCAAACACCTGATCCACACATCCTCTACCACTTCTGAAACCACACTGCTCTTCCCCGATCTGATGCTCTGTACATGCCTTCACCCTCTCAATCAATACCCTCCCATATAATTTACCAGGAATACTCAACAAAATTATACCTCTGTAATTTGAGCACTCACTCTTATCCCCTTTGCCTTTGTACAATGGCACTATGCACGCATTCCGCCAATCCTCAGGCACCTCACCATGAGTCATACATACATTAAATAACCTTACCAACCAGTCCACAATACAGTCACCCCCTTTTTTAATAAATTCCACTGCAATACCATCCAAACCTGCTGCCTTGCCGGCTTTCATCTTCCGCAAAGCTTTCACTACCTCTTCTCTGTTTACCAAATAATTTTTCCTAACCCTCTCACTTTGCACACCACCTCGACCAAAACACCCTATATCTGCCACTCTATCATCAAACACATTCAACAAACCTTCAAAATACTCACTCCATCTCCTTCTCACATCACCACTACTTGTTATCACCTCCCCATTTGCGCCCTTCACTGAAGTTCCCATTTGCTCCCTTGTCTTACGCACTTTATTTACCTCCTTCCAGAACATCTTTTTATTCTCTCTAAAATTTAATGATACTCTCTCACCCCAACTCTCATTTGCCCTTTTTTTCACCTCTTGCACCTTTCTCTTGACCTCCTGTCTCTTTCTTTTATACATCTCCCACTCAATTGCATTTTTTCCCTGCAAAAATCGTCCAAATGCCTCTCTCTTCTCTTTCACTAATACTCTTACTTCTTCATCCCACCACTCACTACCCTTTCTAATCAACCCACCTCCCACTCTTGTCATGCAACAAGCATCTTTTGCGCAATCCATCACTGATTCCCTAAATACATCCCATTCCTCCCCCACTCCCCTTACTTCCATTGTTCTCACCTTTTTCCATTCTGTACTCAGTCTCTCCTGGTACTTCCTCACACAGGTCTCCTTCCCAAGCTCACTTACTCTCACCACCCTCTTCACCCCAACATTCACTCTTCTTTTCTGAAAACCCATACAAATCTTCACCTTAGCCTCCACAAGATAATGATCAGACATCCCTCCAGTTGCACCTCTCAGCACATTAACATCCAAAAGTCTCTCTTTCGCACGCCTGTCAATTAACACGTAATCCAATAACGCTCTCTGGCCATCTCTCCTACTTACATAAGTATACTTATGTATATCTCGCTTTTTAAACCAGGTATTTCCAATCATCAGTCCTTTTTCAGCACATAAATCTACAAGCTCTTCACCATTTCCATTTACAACACTGAACACCCCATGTATACCAATTATTCCCTCAACTGCCACATTACTTACCTTTGCATTCAAATCACCCATCACTATAACCCGGTCTCGTGCATCAAAACCACCAACACACTCATTCAGCTGCTCCCAAAACACTTGCCTCTCATGATCTTTCTTCTCATGCCCAGGCGCATATGCACCAATAATCACCCACCTCTCTCCATCAACTTTCAGTTTTACCCATATTAATCGAGAATTTACTTTCTTACATTCTATCACATACTCCCACAACTCCTGTTTCAGGAGTATTGCTACTCCTTCCCTTGCTCTTGTCCTCTCACTAACCCCTGACTTTACTCCCCAGACATTCCCAAACCACTTTTCCCCTTTACCCTTGAGCTTCGTTTCACTCAGAGCCAAAACATCCAGGTTCCTTTCCTCAAACATACTACCTATCTCTCCTTTTTTCACATCTTGGTTACATCCACACACATTTAGGCACCCCACTCTGAGCCTTCGAGGAGGATGAGCACTCCCCGCGTGACTCCTTCTTCTGTTTCCCATTTTAGAAAGTTAATACAAGGAGGGGAGGATTTCTGGCCCCCCGCTCCCGTCCCCTCTAGTCGCTTTCTACGACACGCGAGGAATAAGTGGGAAGTATTCTTTCACCCCTATCCCCAGGGATAATATACATATATATATAAATATACACATACACACACATACACATACATACGCACATATACACACACACACACATACATATATATACACATATGAAAAATGTAAGAATACCAGGTTTAAAAAGAGAGATATACATAAGTAAACGTATGTAAGTAGAAGAGATGGCCAGAGAGCGTTGTTGGATTAAGGGCTAACTGATAGGCGCGCGAAAGAGAGACTTTTGGATGTTAATGTGCTGAGAGGTGCAACTGGAGGGATGTCTGATCATCATCTTGTGGAGGCGAAAGTGAAGATTTGTAGAGGTTTTCAGGAAAGAAGAGAGAATGTTGGGGTGAAGAGAGTGGTGAGAGTAAGTGAGCTTAGGAAGGAGACTTGTGTGACAAAGTACCAGGAGAGACTGCGTGCAGAATGGAATAAGGTGAGAGCAAAGGACGTAAGGTGAGTAGAGGAAGAATGGGATGTATTAAGGGAAGCAGTGATGGTTTGTGCAAAAGATGCATGTGGCATAAGAAGCGTGGGAGGCGGGCAGATCAGAAAGGGTAGTGAGTGGTGGAATGAAGAAGTAAGATTATATGTGAAACTTATATGTGAAACAAAAGAGAGAGGCTTTTGGACGAATTTTGCAGGGAAATAGTGCAAATAACTGGGAGATGTATAAAAGAAAGAAGCAGGAAGTCAAGAGAAAGGTGCAAGAGATGAAAAAAAAAAAAAGAGGGCAAATGAGAGTTGGGGGTGAGTATCATTAAATCTTATGGAGGATAAAAAGATGTTTTGGAAAAAGGTAAATAAAGTGCGTAAGACAAGAGAACAAATGAGAACATCGGTGAAGGGGGCTAATGGGGAGGTGATAACAAGTAGTGGTGATGTGAGAAGGCGAAGGAGTGAGTATTTTGAAGGTTTGTTGAATGTGTTAGATGATAGAGTGGCAGATATGTGCGAAGTGAGAGGGCTAAGGAGAATGATTTGGTAAACAAAGAATAGGTAGTAAAAGCTTTGCGGAAGATGAAAGCCGGCAAGGCTGCGGGTTTGGATGGTACTGCAGTGGAATTTATTAAAAAAAGGGGTGACTGTAGTTGACTGGTTGGTAAGGATATCTTATGTATGTATAACTCATGGTGAGGGGCCTGAGGATTGGCGGAATGCGTGCATAGTGCCACTGTACAAAGGCAAAGGGGATAAGAGTGAGTGCTCAAATTACAGAGGTATAAGTTTGTCGAGTATTCCTAGGAAATTATATGGGAGGGTATTGACTGAGAGGGTGAAGGAATGTACAGAGCATCAGATTGGGGAAGAGCAGTGTGGTTTCAAAAGTGGTAGAGGATGTGTGGATCAGGTGTTTGCTTTGAAGAATGTATGTGAGAAATACTTAGAAAAGCAAATGGATTTGTATGTAGCATTTATGGAACCGGAGAAGGCATATGATAAGAGCTGATAGAGATGCTTTGTAGAGGGTTTAAGAATATATGGTGTGGGAGGCAAGTTATTAGAAGCAGTGAAAAGTTTTTATCGAGGATGTAAGGCATGTGCGCGGGTGGGAAGAGAGGAAAGTGATTGGTTCTCAGTGAATGTCGGTTTGCAGCAGGGGTGCGTGGTGTCTCCATGGTTGTTTAATTTGTTTATGGTTGGGGTTGTTAGGGAGGTGAATGCAAGAGTTTTGGAGAGAGGGGGCAAGTATGCAGTCTGTTGTGGATGAGAGAGCTTGGGAAGTGAGTCAGTTGTTGTTCGCTGATGATACAGCGCTGGTGGCTGATTCGGGTGAGAAACTGCCGAAGCTGGTGATTGAGTTTGGTAAAAAGTGTGAAAGAATAAAGCTGAGAGTAAATGTGAATAAGAACAAGGTTCTTAGGTACAGTAGGGTTGAGGGACAAGTCAATTGGGAGGTAAGTTTGAAGAGAGAAAAACTGGAGGAAGTGAAGTGTTTTAGATATCTGGGAGTGGCTTTGGCAGCGGATGGAATCATGGAAGCGGAAGTAAGTCACAGGTTGGGGGAGGGGACGAAAGTTCTGGGAGCGTTGAAAAATGTGTGTAAGGCGAGAACATTATCTCGGAAAGCAAAAATGGGTATGTTTGAAGGAATAGTGGTTCCAACAATGTTATATGGTTGCGAGGCGTGGGCTATAGATGAAGTTGTGCGGAAATGAGATGCTTGAGGACAATATGTGGTGTGAGGTGGTTTGATCGAGTAAGTAATGAAAGTATATATATATATATATATATATATATATATATATATATATATATATATATATATATATATATATATATATACATATATATATTTTATTTTTCTATTTTCTATTTTGCTTTGTCGCTGTCTCCCGCGTTTGCGAGGTAGCGCAAGGAAACTGACGAAAGAAATGGCCCAACCCACCCCCATACACAATGTATATACATACGTCCACACACGCAAATATACATACCTACACAGCTTTCCATAGCTTACCCCAGACGCTTCACATGCCTTGATTCAATCCACTGACAGCACGTCAACCCCGGTATACCACATCGCTCCAATTCACTCTATTCCTTGCCCTCATTTCACCCTCCTGCATGTTCAGGCCCCGATCACACAAAATCTTTTTCACTCCATCTTTCCACCTCCAATTTGGTCTCCCTCTTCTCCTCGTTCCCTCCACCTCCGACACATATATCCTCTTGGTCAATCTTTCCTCACTCATTCTCTCCATGTGCCCAAACCACTTCAAAACACCCTCTTCTGCTCTCTCAACCACGCTCTTTTTATTTCCACACATCTCTCTTACCCTTACGTTACTCACTCGATCAAACCACCTCACACCACACATTGTCCTCAAACATCTCATTTCCAGCACATCCATCCTCCTGCGCACCACTCTATCCATAGGCCACGCCTCGCAACCATACAACATTGTTGGAACCACTATTCCTTCAAACATACCCATTTTTGCTTTCCGAGATAATGTTCTCGACTTCCACACATTCTTCAAGGCCCCCAGAATTTTCGCCCCCTCCCCCACCCTATGATCCACTTCCGCTTCCATGGTTCCATCCGCTGCCAGATCCACTCCCAGATATCTAAAACACTTCACTTCCTCCAGTTTTTCTCCATTCAAACTCACCTCCCTAATTGACTTGACCCTCAACCCTTCTGTACCTAATAACCTTGCTCTTATTCACATTTACTCTTAACTTTCTTCTTCCACACACTTTACCAAACTCAGTCACCAGCTTCTGCAGTTTCTCACATGAATCAGCCACCAGCGCTGTATCATCAGCGAACAACAACTGACTCACTTCCCAAGCTCTCTCATCCCCAACAGACTTCATACTTGCCCCTCTTTCCAAAACTCTTGCATTTACCTCCCTAACAACCCCATCCATAAACAAATTAAACAACCATGGAGACATCACACACCCCTGCCGCAAACCTACATTCACTGAGAACCACTCACTTTCCTCTTTTCCTACACGTACACATGCCTTACATCCTCGATAAAAACTTTTCACTGCTTCTAACAACTTTCCTCCCACACCATATATTCTTAATACCTTCCACAGAGCATCTCTATCAACTCTATCATATGCCTTCTCAAGATCCATAAATGCTACATACAAATCCATTTGCTTTTCTATGTATTTCTCACATACATTCTTCAAAGCAAACACCTGATCCACACATCCTCTACCACTTCTGAAACCACACTGCTCTTCCCCGATCTGATGCTCTGTACATGCCTTCACCCTCTCAATCAATACCCTCCCATATAATTTACCAGGAATACTCAACAAAATTATACCTCTGTAATTTGAGCACTCACTCTTATCCCCTTTGCCTTTGTACAATGGCACTATGCACGCATTCCGCCAATCCTCAGGCACCTCACCATGAGTCATACATACATTAAATAACCTTACCAACCAGTCCACAATACAGTCACCCCCTTTTTTAATAAATTCCACTGCAATACCATCCAAACCTGCTGCCTTGCCGGCTTTCATCTTCCGCAAAGCTTTCACTACCTCTTCTCTGTTTACCAAATAATTTTCCCTAACCCTCTCACTTTGCACACCACCTCGACCAAAACACCCTATATCTGCCACTCTATCATCAAACACATTCAACAAACCTTCAAAATACTCACTCCATCTCCTTCTCACATCACCACTACTTGTTATCACCTCCCCATTTGCGCCCTTCACTGAAGTTCCCATTTGCTCCCTTGTCTTACGCACTTTATTTACCTCCTTCCAGAACATCTTTTTATTCTCCCTAAAATTTAATGATACTCTCTCACCCCAACTCTCATTTGCCCTTTTTTTCACCTCTTGCACCTTTCTCTTGACCTCCTGTCTCTTTCTTTTATACATCTCCCACTCAATTGCATTTTTTCCCTGCAAAAATCGTCCAAATGCCTCTCTCTTCTCTTTCACTAATACTCTTACTTCTTAATCCCACCACTCACTACCCTTTCTAATCAACCCACCTCCCACTCTTCTCAGGCCACAAGCATCTTTTGCGCAATCCATCACTGATTCCCTAAATACATCCCATTCCTCCCCCACTCCCCTTACTTCCATTGTTCTCACCTTTTTCCATTCTGTACTCAGTCTCTCCTGGTACTTCCTCACACAGGTCTCCTTCTCAAGCTCACTTACTCTCACCACCCTCTTCACCCCAACATTCACTCTTCTTTTCTGAAAACCCATACAAATCTTCACCTTAGCCTCCACAAGATAATGATCAGACATCCCTCCAGTTGCACCTCTCAGCACATTAACATCCAAAAGTCTCTCCTTCGCACGCCTGTCAATTAACACGTAATCCAATAACGCTCTCTGGCCATCTCTCCTACTTACATAAGTATACTTATGTATATCTCGCTTTTTAAACCAGGTATTCCCAATCATCAGTCCTTTTTCAGCACATAAATCTACAAGCTCTTCACCATTTCCATTTACAACACTGAACACCCCATGTATACCAATTATTCCCTCAACTGCCACATTACTCACCTTTGCATTCAAATCACCCATCACTATGACCCGGTCTCGTGCATCAAAACCACTAACACACTCATTCAGCTGCTCCCAAAACACTTGCCTCTCTTGATCTTTCTTCTCATGCCCAGGTGCATATGCACCAATAATCACCCACCTCTCTCCATCAACTTTCAGTTTTACCCATATTAATCGAGAATTTACTTTCTTACACTCTATCACATACTCCCACAACTCCTGTTTCAGGAGTATTGCTACTCCTTCCCTTGCTCTTGTCCTCTCACTAACCCCTGACTTTACTCCCCAGACATTCCCAAACCACTTTTCCCCTTTACCCTTGAGCTTCGTTTCACTCAGAGCCAAAACATCCAGGTTCCTTTCCTCAAACATACTACCTATCTCTCCTTTTTTCACATCTTGGTTACATCCACACACATTTAGGCACCCCACTCTGAGCCTTCGAGGAGGATGAGCACTCCCCGCGTGACTGCTTCTTCTGTTTCCCATTTTAGAAAGTTAATACAAGGAGGGGAGGATTTCTGGCCCCCCGCTCCCGTCCCCTCTAGTCGCTTTCTACGACACGCGAGGAATACGTGGGAAGTATTCTTTCACCCCTATCCCCAGGGATAATATACATATATATATATACATATACACATACACACACATACACATACATACGCACATATACACACACACACACATACATATATATACATATGAGAAATATAAGAAACAATTTAGAAAACTGAAACTTCTAGCTTGAAATGAATGAAAAAAATGAATGTCACATAATGGTTCAACCTCTGGCTATGGAAAAAAGGAAATGTATAATTTATTTACACAAAAGTCATAATAAAAGTACAATACATATTTCATGTCTTGTGTGATTTGACTAGTGGTTCGTCATGCGAGTGTGTGGTACAGATCACATCTGGAACTGGGTTTCGTCTTTCACTTCACCTTCTTTTTTTTTTTTCTATAATTTCTATCTTTGTCCTTTAACTGACGATGATAAAGAAGTCATCACTAATTAACACCACATTCAAAAGGTTAGTTGACTACGTAGAGCCACTTGGAGGTGTTTATTTAATGACATAAGCCACCAGAAAGGCATTTGGCGACACAGTTCACACCCAGTGAGGCTCACACCACTGTTGGCTTCTCCACTCATCGTGAGACGATGGACGCAATAAGTCCTTCCATATCGCACTCCAGTACCTGCCAAAAGGCACAGACCTGCGACCCACGAAGATGAGAAGCTGAGATCCAGCGCTGTGGCACAGACCTGCGCCCCACGAAGATGAGAAGCCGAGATCCAGCGCTGCGGCACACACCTGCGACCCACGAAGATGAGAAGCTGAGATCCAGCGCTGTGGCACACACCCTTTCTATTTGTTGAACCACTTCCGTGTACCCGAGTGGGCCCTCTGTCAGACTTTGCTTGTAACCTCACCACCCTTGTACTTTCTCATTCCTCGTACAGTTTTGAGATTGATTGAAGAAAGTCTCAGAAATCTGCCGGGGACTTCACAGTGGCAGCAGTGAAAGGCTTCATCCGCTCCATATCATTGAGTGATGGTAACTGTCTCCAGGATACACTTCGACTTCTCACAGTTTGGTTTGAGCATGGGCACCAGCCTGGAGTTTACGAGGCACTGGTTGATGGTTTTATTTTTCTATTTTTTATTTTGCTTTGTCGCTGTCTCCCGCGTTTGCGAGGTAGCGCAAGGAAACAGACGAAAGAAATGGCCCAACCCACCCCCATACACAATGTATATACATACACGTCCACACAAGCAAATATACATACCTATACATCTCAATGTACACATATATATACACACACAGACACATACATATATACCCATGCACACAATTCACACTGTCTGCCTTTATTCATTCCCATCGCCACCTCGCCACACATGGAATACCCTCCCCCCTCATGTGTGCGAGGTAGCACTAGGAAAAGACAACAAAGGCCCCATTCGTTCACACTCAGTCTCTAGCTGTCATGCAATAATGCCCGAAACCACAGCTCCCTTCCCACATCCAGGCCCCACACATCTTTCCATGGTTTACCCCAGACGCTTCACATGCTCTGATTCAATCCACTGACAGCACGTCAACCCCGGTATACCACATCGATCCAATTCACTCTATTCCTTGCCTGCCTTTCACCCTCCTGCATGTTCAGGCCCCGATCACTCAAAATCTTTTTCACTCCATCTTTCCACCTCCAATTTGGTCTCCCACTTCTCCTCGTTCCCTCCACCTCTGACACATATATCCTCTTGGTCAATCTTTCCTCACTCATTCTCTCCGTGTGACCAAACCATTTCAAAACACCCTCTTCTGCTCTCTCAACCACGCTCTTTTTATTTCCACACATCTCTCTTACCCTTACATTACTCACTCGATCAAACCACCTCACACCACACATTGTCCTCAAACATCTCATTTCCAGCACATCCACCCTCCTGCGCACAACTCTATCCATAGCCCACGCCTCGCAACCATACAACATTGTTGGAACCACTATTCCTTCAAACATACCCATTTTTGCGTTCCGAGATAATGTTCTCGACTTCCACACATTCTTCAAGGCTCCCAGGATTTTCGCCCCCTCCCTCACCCTATGATTCACTTCCGCTTCCATGGTTCCATCCGCTGCCAGATCCACTCCCAGATATCTAAAACACTTTACTTCCTCTAGTTTTTCTCCATTCAAACTTACCTCCCAATTGACTTGACCCTCAACCCTACTGTACCTAATAAACTTTCTCTTATTCACATTTACTCTTAACTTTCTTCTTCTAAGAGAGATGTGTGGAAATAAAAAGAGCGTGGTTGAGAGAGCAGAAGAGGGTGTTTTGAAATGGTTTGGGCACATGGAGAGAATGAGTGAGGAAAACCATTTCAATACACCCTCTTCTGCTCTCTCAACCACACACTTTTTATTCCTACACAACTCTCTTACCCTTTCATTACTGACTCAATCAAACCACCTCACACCACATATTGTCCTCAAGCATCTCATTTCCAACACATCCACCCTCCTCCGCACAACCCTACCTATAGGCCACGCCTCGCAACCACAGAACATTGTTGGAACCACTATTCCTTCAAACATACCCATTTTTGCTTTCCGAGATAATGTTATCGACTTCCAAACATTCTTCAAGGCTCCCAGAATGTTCGGCCCCTCCCCCACCCTTTGATTCACTTCCGCTTCCATGGTTCCATCCGCTGCCAGATCCACTCTCAGGTATCTAAAACACTTTACTTCCTCCAGTTTTTCTCCACTCAAACTTACCTCCCAATTGACTTGACCCTCAACCCTACTGTACCTAATTACCTTGCTCTTATTCACATTTACTTTTAACTTTCTTCTTTCACACACTTTACCAAACTCAGTCACCAGCTTCTGCAGTTTCTTACATGAATCAGCCACCAGCGCTGTATCATCAGCGAACAACAACTGACTCACTTCCCAAGCTCTCTCATCCACAACAGACTGCATACTTGCCCCTCTTTCCAAAAGCCTTGCATTCATCTCCCTAACAACCCCATCCATAAACAAATTAAACAACCACGGAGACATCACACATCCCTGCCGCAAACCTACATTCACTGAGAACCAATCACTTTCCTCTCTTCCTACACGTACACATGCCTTACATCCTCGATAAAAACTTTTCACTGCTTCTAACAACTCACCTCCCACACCATATATTCTTAAAACCTTCCACAGAGCATCTCTATCAACTCTAACACATGCGCCATCTCCAGATCCATAAATGCTACATACAAATCCATTTGTATTTCAAAGTATTTCTCACATACATTCTCACACACACATATATATATATATATATATATATATATATATATATATATATATATATATATATATATATATATATCTTTCTTTCTTTTAAACTATCCGCCATTTCCCGCATTAGCGAGGTAGCGTTAAGAACAGAGGACTGGGCCTTTGTGGAATATCCTCATCTGGCCCCCCTCTGTTCCTTCTTTTGGAAAATTAAAAAAAAGAAAAAAAAAAAAACGAGAGGGGAGGATTTCCAGCCTCCTGCTCCCTCCCCTTTTAGTCGCCTTCTACGACACGCAGGGAATACGTGGGAAGTATTCTTCATCCCCTATCCCCAGGGATAATATATATATATATATATATATATATATATATATATATATATATATATATATATATATATATATATATATATATGTATATATTTTTTTTTATACGATTCGCCATTTCCCGCATTTCCGAGGTAGCGTTAAGAACAGAGGACTGGGCCTGAGAGGGAAAATCCTCACCTGGCCCCCTTCTCTGTTCCTTCTTTTGGAAAATTAAAAAAAAAAACGAGAGGGGAGGATTTCCAGCCACCCGCTCCCTCCCCTTTTAGTCGCCTTCTACGACACGCAGGGAATACGTGGGAAGTATTCTTTCTCCCCTATCCCCAGGGATGTATATACATATATATATATATATTTTGCTTTGTCGCTGTCTCCCGCGTTTGCGAGGTAGCGCAAGGAAACAGACGAAAGAAATGGCCCAACCCACCCCATACACATGTATATACATACGTCCACACACGCAAATATACATACCTACACAGCTTTCCATGGTTTACCCCAGACGCTTCACATGCCCTGATTCAATCCACTGACAACACGTCAACCCCGGTATACCACATCGATCCACTTCATTCTATTCCTTGCCCTCCTTTCACCCTCCTGCATGTTCAGGCCCCGATCACACAAAATCTTTTTCACTCCATCTTTCCACCTCCAATTTGGTCTCCCACTTCTCCTCGTTCCCTCCACCTCCGACACATATATCCTCTTGGTCAATCTTTCCTCATTCATTCTCTCCATGTGCCCAAACCATTTCAAAACACACTCTTCTGCTCTCTCAACCACGCTCTTTTTATTTCCACACATCTCTCTTACCCTTATATTACTTACTCGATCAAACCACCTCACACCACACATTGTCCTCAAACATCTCATTTCCAGCACATCCAACCTCCTGCGCACAACTCTATCCATAGCCCACGCCTCGCAACCATACAACATTGTTGGAACCACTATTCCTTCAAACATACCCATTTTTGCTTTCCGAGATAATGTTCTCGACTTCCACACATTCTTCAAGGCTCCCAGGATTTTCGCCCCCTCCCCCACCCTATGATCCACTTCCGCTTCCATGGTTCCATCCGCTGCCAGATCCACTCCCAGATATCTAAAACATTTTACTTCCTCCAGTTTTTCTCCATTCAAACTTACCTCCCAACTGAATTGACCCTCAACCCTACTGTACCTAATTACCTTGCTCTTATTCACATTTACTCTTAACTTTCTTCTTTCACATACTTTACCAAACTCAGTCACCAGCTTCTGCAGTTTCTCACATGAATCAGCCACCAGCGCTGTATCATCAGCGAACAACAACTGACTCCCTCCCCAAGCTATCTCATCCCCAACAGACTTCATAATTGCCCCTCTTTCCAAAACTCTTGTATTAACCTCCCTAACAACCCCATCCATAAACAAATTAAACAACCATGGAGACATCACACACCCCTGCCGCAAACCTACATTCACTGAGAACCAATCACTTTATATATATATATATATATATATATATATATATATATATATATATATATATATATATATATATATATATATATGAAGTCTGTTGGGGATGAGAGAGCTTGGGAAGTGAGTCAGTTGTTGTTCGCTGATGATACAGCGCTGGTGGCTGATTCATGTGAGAAACTGCAGAAGTTGGTGACTGAGTTTGGTAAAGTGTGTGGAAGAAGAAAGTTAAGAGTAAATGTGAATAAGAGCAAGGTTAGTAGGTACAGTAGGGTTGAGGGTCAAGTCAATTGGGAGGTGAGTTTGAATGGAGAAAAACTGGAGGAAATGAAGTGTTTTAGATATCTGGGAGTGGATCTGGCAGCGGATGGAACCATGGAAGCGGAAGTGGATCATAGGGTGGGGGAGGGGGCGAAAATTCTGGGGGCCTTGAAGAATGTGTGGAAGTCGAGAACGTTATCTCGGAAAGCAAAAATGGGTATGTTTGAAGGAATAGTGGTTCCAACAATGTTGTATGGTTGCGAGGCGTGGGCTATGGATAGAGTTGTGCGCAGGAGGATGGATGTGCTGGAAATGAGATGTTTGAGGACAATGTGTGGTGTGAGGTGGTTTGATCGAGTGAGTAACGTAAGGGTAAGACAGATGTGTGGAAATAAAAAGAGCGTGGTTGAGAGAGCAGAAGAGGGTGTTTTGAAGTGGTTTGGGCACATGGAGAGAATGAGTGAGGAAAGATTGACCAAGAGGATATATGTGTCGGAGGTGGAGGGAACGAGGAGAAGTGGGAGACCAAATTGGAGGTGGAAAGATGGAGTGAAAAAGATTTTGTGTGATCGGGGCCTGAACATGCAGGAGGGTGAAAGGAGGGCAAGGAATAGAGTGAATTGGAGCGATGTGGTATACCGGGGTTGACGTGCTGTCAGTGGATTGAATCAAGGCATGTGAAGCGTCTGGGGTAAACCATGGAAAGCTGTGTAGGTATGTATATTTGCGTGTGTGGACGTATGTATATACATGTGTATGGGGGGGGGGGGCCATTTCTTTCGTCTGTTTCCTTGCGCTACCTCGCAAACGCGGGAGACAGCGACAAAGTATAATAAAAAAAAATAAAATATATATATATATATATATATATATATATATATATATATATATATATATATATATAGATATAGATATAGATATATGGGAGATGTATAAAAGAAAGAGACAGGAGGTCAAGAGAAAGGTGCAAGAGGTGAAAAAGAGGGCAAATGAGAGTTGGGGTGCGAGAGTATCATTAAATTTTAGGGAGAATAAAAAGATGTTCTGGAAGGAGGTAAATAAAGTGCGTAAGACAAGGGAGCAAATGGGAACTTCAGTGAAGGGTGCTAATGGGGAGGTGATAACAAGTAGTGGTGATGTGAGAAGGAGATGGAGTGAGTATTTTGAAGGCTTGTTGAATGTGTTTGATGATAGAGTGGCAGATATTAGGGTGTCTTGGTCGAGGTGGTGTACAAAGTGAGAGGGTTGGGGAAAATGATTTGGTAAACAGAGAAGAGGTAGTAAAAGCTTTGCGGAAGATGAAAGCCGGCAAGGCAGCAGGTTTGGATGGTACTGCAGTGGAATTTATTAAAAAAGGGGGTGACTGTATTGTTGACTGGTTGGTAAGGTTATTCAATGTATGTATGACTCATGGTGAGGTGCCTGAGGATTGGCGGAATGCGTGCATAGTGCCATTGTACAAAGGCAAAGGGATAAGAGTGAGTGCTCAAATTACAGAGGTATAAGTTTGTTGAGTATTCCTGGTGAATTATATGGGAGGGTATTGATTGAGAGGGTGAAAGCATGTACAGAGCATCAGATTGGGGAAGAGCAGTGTGGTTTCAGAAGTGGTAGAGGATGTGTGGATTAGGTGTTTGCTTTGAAGAATGTATGTGAGAAATACTTAGAAAAGCAAATGGATTTGTATGTAGCATTTATGGATCTGGAGAAGGCATATGATAGAGTTGATAGAGATGCTCTGTGGAAGGTATTAAGAATATATGGTGTGGGTGGCAAGTTGTTTGATGCAGTGAAAAGTTTTTATCGAGGATGTAAGGCATGTGTACGTGTAGGAAGAGAGGAAAGTGATTGGTTCTCAGTGAATGTAGGTTTGCGGCAGGGGTGTGTGATGTCTCCATGGTTGTTTAATTTGTTTATGGATGGGGTTGTTAGGGAGGTGAATGCAAGAGTTTTGGAAAGAGGGGCAAGAATGAAGTCTTTTGTGGATGAGAGAGCTTGGGAAGTGAGTCAGTTGTTGTTCGCTGATGATACAGCGCTGGTGGCTGATTTATGTGAGAAACTGCAGAAGCTGGTGACTGAGTTTGGTAAAGTGTGTGAAAGAAGAAAGTTAAGAGTAAATGTGAATAAGAGCAAGGTTATTAGGTACAGTAGGGTTGAGGGTCAAGTCAATTGGGAGGTAAGTTTGAATGGAGCAAAACTGGAGGAAGTAAAGTGTTTTAGATATCTGGGAGTGGATCTGGCAGCGGATGGAACCATGGAAGCGGAAGTGAATCATAGGGTGGGGGAGGGGGCGAAAATCCTGGGAGCCTTGAAGAATGTGTGGAAGTCGAGAACATTATCTCGGAAAGCAAAAATGGGTATGTTTGAAGGAATAGTGGTTCCAACAATGTTGTATGGTTGCGAGGCGTGGGCTATGGATAGAGTTGTGCGCAGGAGGCTGGATGTGCTGGAAATGAGATGTTTGAGGACAATGTGTGGTGTGAGGTGGTTTGATCGAGTAAGTAATGTAAGGGTAAGAGAGATGTGTGGAAATAAGAAGAGCGTGGTTGAGAGAGCAGAAGAGGGTGTTTTGAAATGGTTTGGGCACATGGAGAGAATGAGTGAGGAAAGATTGACCAAGAGGATATATGTGTCGGAGGTGGAGGGAACGATTAGAAGTGGAAGACCAAATTGGAGGTGGAAAGATGGAGTGAAAAAGATTTTGA
>NC_092286.1:22216156-22431156 GCF_036320965.1 Panulirus ornatus | reverse complement strand
GAAAAGTTTGCAGTTGTGGGAAGGTACATTTGTAGGCTGGTGTATGGTAGTGTTCAAACAAGATTTTAGAATCTGCCGTAGAATTCTGTGCTTATTTGTGGACACTTCCACAAAATCTTTATTCTGTGTGATGGTTACACATTTATTTGTAATGAGTATTGACCCTCGAGTTCCCTCTAAGATTTTTATTGTGCAATTTTTTTTTATAGAAAACTTGTTATTGTGATTTTAACATTCCCTGTTTGTATCAGAAATAACATCTGTTACTTGGTTGAAAAATCTGTAACATGCATAGTGATAAATTTCCCACGTATTCCCTGCGTGTCGTAAAAGGCGACTAAAAGGGGAGGGAGCGGGGGACTGGAAATCCTCCCCTCATTTTTTTTTTTTAATTTTCCAAAAGAAGGAACAGAGAATGGGGCCAGGTGGGGATATTCCCTCGCAGGCCCAGTCCTCTGTTCTTAGCGCTACCTTGCTAATGCAGGAACAGAGGGGGCCAGGTGAGGATATTCCAAAAAAGGCCCAGTCCTCTGTTCTTAACGCTACCTCGCTAACGCGGGATATGGTGAATAGTTTAAAAGAAAGAAAAGATATATATATATATATATATATATATATATATATATATATATATATATATATATATATATATATATATATATATATATATATAATGAATGAGATGGCCTCAATTAGGGCATTCGGTTGCCTGTGTTGTCTCAGCTAAAAAAAAAAAAAAAAACTAGTCAGATTATAAATCTCTCAGATAAAGAGTTTACGGTGAGAATGAAAATTAATTCAAGAAAAAAAGTAATCGTGTGTGTGTGTGTTACAGTTTACTGTGAGTCTTCATACTTGGAAGGTAAATAGCAATATCTGGGAATAATATTCAGTAAGGGGTGCACCCACAGCTTTCGTAGACAGGAGGGTATTAATATACACTGTGGACAGACAGATTAAAGTGTGGATATCTTGACCAAATATTTATGTCTGGATATTAAACCTCAGCTTCGTCCTGCCCAGAATAAGAGAAAAATTGAACAGCGGCGGCAGATAACACAGATAGTATCGTAAAAATCACGAAAATACGTAATGAAAAGAATGATAATGAGGAAAATGTGTGATAAAGTAAATCTAAAAATCTCTTTAAAAATGTTAGGCACATAAAGCATGCAGCAGAAGATGATGTGCACTGTGGACGGCTCATGCAGTGATGCAGGCTATGGATGTTACAGGCCAAGATGCCAGCTAGAGAAGTGACCGTGCTGTGTTGGGGTTCTACAGAGTCCAGCGGTTGGAGGAGAGAGGCATTCTAGTGATCGCTCAGAACCAAACCCTGACAGAAATGTTACAACATTTTATTACTGTTAATAACTAAATACATAAAGTGCTAGGAGGAATGTGTCCACCTTCTGCATCTAGTCGGTACAACTTTGGTGTATGAAAGTATGTAATGTATATAATGAAAGTATGTAGTGTATATAATGAAGTTCATGTGATGAACTAATGTTTTAAATCATTTATGTCATGATATCAACCCACTGGAGTCTGACCATGACCTTTTGTGACTTCTGTAATGTTTTTGCGCTACCGCTCACAGAAGCAGCTTGGGCTGCATCATAAACCTGCCAGTGATACATACCAGCACATATCAAACATGAATGCACACGTCTGTCCTACATGAAGCATTAACTTACAAACTACTGCACATTATGCTGAGGTGTGAGAACCAACCCTTGCAACTGGGAAGAGTCAAATATAAGGGAAGGAGAGAACATTACTCACACTGGCTATGGTGTCAGTGTGTTCCCTCAGTGGCTCTCGTTATCCTTCCAGTGGATAACTCGTGATGCTTCGTAATACCTATTATGTCACTCTCTCTGTACACATTCCTCTCCGTCAACGTCTTCTTCGAGAGTGTAACATCGTGTAGGAACGACACTCAGGAGCAGAAACAACCCATACCTGGCGTGCACCTGGCGCAGACTTGGGGGGGGGGGGGGTGTCTACCCTTAAAAGCTCGGGCAAGGCCAAAGCTGCGGAGTGTTTTAGTTTTAAAATATCTGTCATCTACGTAGATGTATACAGATAAAGCACTTCAGTGAGGGCATAGCTATGGGTAGGTACAGGCGAGTACAGAAGGTACAGTGGGTATAACGTCTTCATAATCTCTCAAGAGGTTTTCTTCTTCAGAGGCAAATGTGTCCTGGTGGTCGGTGACAACGTCTTGTGTCAGACCAAGTCTGGTGTCGAGGACTGAGAGCAAACCGTCATGTTCAGCGTGAGTCTCCATCCTCGCGGTCATGTGAAGGTGGGGGATGGGGTGGGGGGGTTAATGATGCATGGAACAGTGTCCTGCAAAGTTACCGATCACATGGTGTCCCCGGAGCTGGACGAGGTGACCTCACTACCATGAGAATACTATAAAGTTCACAGTGGGCAGAGCTGGACCGGGGCTACGTTTTGTTACTGAGAGTGAATAAGGTCGTTATTGCTGTAAATAGCATAGCCAGCGCCGGCCTTACCGTTTCCCCGCAGGGACCCATCACTATACATAAAAAGTGATGGTCAGCACGTTGTATTATGTAGTCAGTTGTTCACACATTAGTTCTCGTTGGATATGGGGACGTGGGGGGAGGTGCCCCTGATGATGATGTACGTCATCAATTTGAAGATGTCAGATGTGCCAGGCGTAAGATGAGTATGACTACTTCTATGGTGAATTGGCAAAAAAAAGAAAAAAAAAAAAAAAAAAGCATGAACGTATTGGATAAAGTCAGTGATTGTGGGAATGGCAAGGCCAGTTCTAATCTTAATACCTCAGTCGACAACGACAACCTAAAATCAGTCTCAGCTTTATTTTGTACCACATGAAGAGAAATAAGTTTGTACCACATGAAGGGAGAGAAGTTTGTACCACATGAAGGGAGAGAAGCTTGTACCACATGAAGGGAAAGACTTTGTACCACATGAAGGGAGAGAAGCTTGTACCACATGAAGGGAGAGAAGCTTGTACCACATGAAGGGAAAGAGTTTGTACCACATGAAGGGAGAGAAGCTTGTACCACATGAAGGGAAAGAGTTTGTACCACATGAAGGGAGAGAAGCTTGTACCACATGAAGGGAAAGAGTTTGTACCACACGAAGGGAAAGAGTTTGTACCACATGAAGGGAGAGAAGCTTGTACCACATGAAGGGAAAGAGTTTGTACCACATGAAGGGAAAGAGTTTGTACCATATGAAGGGAGAGAAGCTTGTACCACATGAAGGGAAAGAGTTTGTACCACATGAAGGGAAAGACTTTGTACCACATGAAGGGAGAGAAGCTTGTACCACATGAAGGGAGAGAAGCTTGTACCACATGAAGGGAAAGAATTTGTACCACATGAAGGGAAAGAGTTTGTACCACATGAAGGGAAAGACTTTGTACCACATGAAGGGAAAGACTTTGTACCACATGAAGGGAGAGAAGCTTGTACCACATGAAGGGAGAGAAGCTTGTACCACATGAAGGGAAAGAAGTTTTGCATCAACCAGAGACAAGCAGACGGCACGGAAAGTTAGACCAGATCGTACATTCAACAAATAAAAGTTCGCAGCGATGTTGATAGCCACTCTTAATGCTCTTACTGTGAGGGCAAGAGCAAGGAGCTTACCTCTGGGTGGGTTACATAAGTCTGTAGGTTACTGAGGGGACGGATATTGATGCCTTGGTCGGTGTTTGAAGGATATGTTCCAATTTCATCACTGGGAAGCACAAGAGAATGATTCTCATTTCCAGTAAGTTCATCACACATAAGCACTTTTGATCTGACGATGTTAATGACTTGGCCACATTGAGTGGCCATGTAAGTGAACTGGTCAGGTAGATATTGAAATGTCTCCGGTGAGGAGGTGCTAAGACAGATGTGTTGGGACAACACAGCACAATGTCATAGTATCAGAGTCCGGGTTGGTGACGAATTTATGTATGAGAACACTGAACAATGGCTGAGGACACCTCCCTATGGGCTTCCTGGGGCAAAAGGAAACGAGTCGCTGCGGGCGCCATGGAGGGGCGGCCTGATGGGCAACCCTCTGACCCACCTGAACCTTGACACTAAGTTCTGACACTTGTTGAAGGATGTCGTCCCTACTGCAATATGAAAGGTAAATGTGAGGTTGATGAAGGCTGTCCAAGAATCTTGTTGTAGGTGGGCAAAATACCCGACAAGGCCATAATGTGTATTCCTACCTGGCGGGAAGCCTGCCACCGAGATGAGAGGATAAGTCTGGCGAGATAATATACAGAAGCCTACTGAGGTGAAGCGCTCTACTACTTTAAAGAGGCGAGACGTGAGAGTAATGGGTTGCAACTGATCAGAGTTAAGCTTGGGTACAGGTATAATGGTGCAACGTGTCCACGCCAGAATGAGGACTCCTTGTTGGAGGCTCATATTGTAGAGACCGAGGAGAGGATTAGTAGGACACGAGACATCTACGAGAAGCGGAACACGTCGTAGGCGCTGAGTTGGGAGTCGAGGACCGCAGGCCCGTGTGACCCACCTCAGCCCAGCCGCTCTGGTACACCCTATCATGGCCTTCTTGAGTTTCTCTAATGTACACCAGACTGCGTGAGGATACATGGGATGCACAGCAGAGAACTTTAAGAGGGCACTAGACAAATAAAATCAAAGCGTACCACACTAACGAGGCTGTGAGGGCCTAAGGGCTGAGGCTTCCAACAACTCAATCGACCAACGACCAGACCTAACGGGCTGTGACGATGGAAGACTCCCGAACACTTCACTAGACATTATAACAGGGACCCATACGTCAGTCTGCCCCGATGTTGTACCTCCAGTCACAAACCGGTTTCAGTCATGCTGACTCTGGACCAGTGTAGGCGACATTCTACCAACCCAATGTTTGTGCTCAGCGACGGAGATGTATCACGCATGAGTATAGCTGTATGAGGTACCTCATAACTTTCAGTTTTCGGTGACTACTTTGCTGATTCGTGTCGTATTGTCAAATTTGGTACGACTTCTCATGCCAATCATGACTAACCTATGTACATCCATAACGCCTTTGTAATAACAGCCGACATAGTACTGGCAAAAGTATGCCCTAGTTATGGCAATCTCGGGTTAAAGTTATTATAATACGTTTGAGAAAAAGGGAAGCGGGATGAATTAATCTGGGCTCAGTAGATGTCTGGAGATTCGACTCTTGTGGGTCGATATGTTATATGAAGAAGGAAAGACATAAAGATGGAACGGAGTTGCACAGCTCCAGTGTAGGGAGGATAAAGAAGGAGGAGGTTAATCCTGGCTTGGTGGTCTTCACACAAGAGCCATGCCAAGGATCAGCCAGACGCATGCGGCGGGTCCAGCTCATAATTATAACACATACAGCAAACTCCATCCAATGTGATACCAAGAGTATCACTCCACATATAAAGACGAGCAGAATCCAATATTCCACACACAACAATACTGTTCCTTTACTCATTATTTCCCATCTTACCAAAGCTCTATTATCCACAAACATTCTCAGCGATGCCAGATCCTGGGTGGAAAAAAGGGCAAAAAACACCCTCAGAAAATAGACAGAAAAACCATCGTGGAGACAACAGGGAGGGAGGCAAGATGCCTGGTTCATGTGAGATGTTACTGCTGCTGCACTTACTGTCTTATGAACCACAAGCTATTGTGATGTTATTTGATATCTTTACTTACACACTTTAGATACCCATCTTTATTCTTTCTATCTTGTCTTCACACTTTTCTCTCATTAGTTTTACCAAAATGTCTTGGAAAATTAGTTTCTTCTAAAATCATACAATAATAATAATAATAATAATAATAATAATAAATAATAATAATAATAATAATAATAATAACAACAACAACAACAACAACAACAACAACAACAACAACAACAACAATAATAATAATAATAATAATAATAATAATAATAATAATAATAATATTAATAATGATTATAATAATAATAATAATAATAATAATAATAATAATAATAATAATAATAATAAGAGCAAGGTTATTAGGTACAGTAGGGTTGAGGGTCAAGTCAACTGGGAGGTAAGTTTGAATGGAGAAAAACTGGAGGAAGTGAAGTGTTTTAGATATCTGGGAGTGGATCTGGCAGCGGATGGAACCATGGAAGCGGAAGTGGATCATAGGGTGGGGGAGGGGGGCGAAAATTCTGGGAGCCTTGAAGAATGTGTGGAAGTCGAGAACATTATCTCGAAAAGCAAAAATGGGTATGTTTGAAGGAATAGTGGTTCCAACAATGTTGTATGGTTGCGAGGCGTGGGCTATGGATAGAGTTGTGCGCAGGAGGATGGATGTGCTGGAAATGAGATGTTTGAGGACAATGTGTGGTGTGAGGTGGTTTGATCGAGTAAGTAACGTAAGGGTAAGAGAGATGTGTGGAAATAAAAAGAGCGTGGTTGAGAGAGCAGAAGAGGGTGTTTTGAAATGGTTTGGGCACATGGAGAGAATGAGTGAGGAAAGATTGACCAAGAGGATATATGTGTCGGAGGTGGAGGGAACGAGGAGAAGAGGGAGACCAAATTGGAGGTGGAAAGATGGAGTGAAAAAGATTTTGTGTGATCGGGGCCTGAACATGCAGGAGGGTGAAAGGAGGGCAAGGAATAGAGTGAATTGGAGCGATGTGGTATACCGGGGTTGACGTGCTGTCAGTGGACTGAATCAAGGCAAGTGAAGCATCTGGGGTAAACCATGGAAAGCTGTGTAGGTATGTATATTTGCGTGTGTGGACGTATGCATATACATGTGTATGGGGGGGGGGTTGGGCCATTTCTTTCGTCTGTTTCCTTGCGCTACCTCGCAAACGCGGGAGACAGCGACAAAGAAAAAAAAAAATAATAATAATAATAGTAATAATAATAATAATATAATAATAATAATATTAATAATGATAATGAAAATAATAATAATAACAATAATAATAATAATAATAATAATAATAATAATAATAATAATAATGATAATAATTATATTGTTAGTTCCATCAGATGATTTTACTCACTTCCAATAGTCTTCGTCTCGATTCAGAGTCTAGCATCAATATGTCATTCTGTATTTCTGTGCTCGAGTAAGGCAGTATAGTGAACAAGACAACTGTACCTACACAAGAGCAGGTAAATAACAATGTAAAATACATAGGATTTATAATAGCGGATGGCCTTACTTTAGCAAACATGACAGTCACTTCAAATAAAGATGGAAGGCTGGATTTTACGGATATTTAAGGCAAGGAAGGTAAAAATTAACGATGGCGCTACTCACTGCGATTATACTTGCACACAGCCGACACTGACATAGTCAAGAACCTTAACTACTGGGAAGGAATGATAGCAATGTGGCTAGACTCTGTACAGTACAGACGGTAAACATATATGACACAGAAGCAACACGGAAGCTTACCTGTGGGGCAAAACCCCCGAACCCACTGCATAAATGAAAGTCCACGGAAATGCCACATAACATGTGGTCTCTGAAGAGGGTATCTGCTGCAGGACTGCAAGATTATCGTAAATTCTCCATCTGAGCAGTTGAAGACAAGACAGTAAAGCAGAAGGCTCCTCCCCACACACCATACTTCCGCCACACGAGCCAGTAGTACCTCAGAGAATGTACTAACATACGAAAAGGATGAATGAAACACACTCTAACCTGGCAACAGCCACTGCACATCTTAGGGAGGAACCTTAGTTCCTACTGGGGGAAGAAAGAAGTTGAAATTCGTCATATGTAGTATAATATAGTGGATCAGGAACTACATTATAGCAACAGATATAGCGTTAACTGCTTAGCTCAGGTCATTATGTCACAGAAGACCTGACCCTCCTCCAGGACCCACCCAGCTCCTCCACCACACCACATATCACTGGCCTCCTCATCCCCTAAAGAGCCTCTCTTTCCTCAGCCCACATTTTTCCTCCCTTAAGTGAATGGTAGAAGCACGGAGGACGCGTGAGCCCACATAACACTCATCCCCTGCCTCGTCCCGCGCGTCATGCTGAATATCAAGCGGCGTCTTCCTGCCCGATACGCAGCCCCCTTCCCTGCCGCTACACTGTTTCCACCCTTGTGCCACATTCGCATAGAGGTTATTGCTGGATACGCTGGTTCTGGAGCTGCCTTGCACGGGAATTCATGGAGGAGTTGCTGAAGCTGTAATATCCAGGTCCTCACATGGACGCTGTTACTCACTTGGCACAACAAGACACATCTGTGATAAGGGTTTCCAAAAATATGTTACCCACATGGGCACCGTGGCTGTGGCTTGCCAGCAACTTATACCAATGACTGACTGGCTTGGTGGCCTGTACCACACATCTCTGACTGAATGGCTGGAGTGACCTCGTGGCTGAGACTTGCTTGAATCAAAATGAAAAGACATACGAAGTGAGAGAGTCGTGGGAAGTGCTCTGGTGAAGAGAGAAAAGTTGGTGGAAGCCTAGCGTAAGCTGAAATGTGGTAAGGTGGCTGGAGTGGATGGTATTGCTACTAAGTTTCTTAAGAAATGAGGCGACTGTGTTGTTGATTGATTAGTAATGGTGAGGTTCCTCAAGACTGGCGGAATGCATGTATAGTGCCACATATAGTGTGTTTGTGCTGGATGTTACAACTTTGTGAATAGTATACGCCTGATGAGGCGGGTTTCTTCCAAGACACATGTAGTAAAATATATATATAGGGGAGAGAGAATACTTCTCACGTATTCCCTGCGTGTCGTAGAAGGCGACTAAAAGGGAAGGGAGCAAGGGACTGGAAATCCTCCCCTCTCGTTTGTAATTTTCCAAAAGAAGGAACAGAGAAGGGGGCCAAGTAAGGATATTCCCTCAGTTTCAGTTCTCTGTTTTCAACGCTACCTCACTAACGCGAGAAATGACGAATAGTATGAAAAAAAAGATATACATACATACATACATACATACATACATACATACACACACACACACACATATATGTGTGTATATATATATATATATATATATATATATATATATATATATATATATATATATATATATATATATATATATATATATCTTTCTTTTTCTTTCAAACTATTCGCCATTTCCCGCATTAGCGAGGTAGCGTTAAGAACAGAGGACTGGGCCTTGAGGGAATACCCTCACCTGGCCCAATTCTCTGTTCCTTCTTTTGGAAAATTAAAAAAAAAAAACGAGAGGGGAGGATTTCCAGCCCCCCGCTCCCTCCCCTTTTAGTCGCCTTCTACGACACGCAGGGAATACGTGGGAAGTATTCTTTCTCCCCTATCCCCAGGGATATATATATATATATATATATATATACATATATATATATATATATATATATATATATATATATATATATATATGGTGACAGGTTGGTAAAGTGTGTGAAAGAAGAAAGCTGAGAGTAAATGTGAATACGAGCAAGGTTATTATGTTTAGCAGGGTTGACGGACAAGTTAATTGGGATGAAAGTATGAATAAAGAAAAACTGGAGGAAGTGAAGTGTTTTAGATATCTGGGAGTGGATTTGGCAGCGGATGGAACCATGGAAGCGGAAGTGAGTCTAAGGGTGGAGGAGGAAGCGAAAGTTCTGGAAGCGTTGAAGAATGTGTTGAAGGCGAGAACATTATCTCGGAAAGCAAAAATGTGTATGTTTGAAGGAACAGTGGTTCCAACAATGTTATATGGTTGCGAGGCATGGGCTATAGATAGAGTTGTGCGGAGTTGGTTGTTTAATTTGTTTATGGATGGGGTTGTTAGGGAGGTGAATGCAAGAGTTATGGAAAGAGGGGCAAGTATGCAGTCTGTTGGGGATGAGAGAGCTTGGGAAGTGAGTTAGTTGTTGTTCGCTGACGATACAGCCCTGGTGGCTGATTCATGCGAGAAACTGCAGAAGCTGGTGACTGAGTTTGATAAAGTGTGTGAAAGAAGAAAGTTAAGAGTAAATGTGAATAAAAGCAAGGTTATTAGGTACAGTAGGGTTGAGGGTCAAGTTAATTGGGAGGTAAGTTTGAATGGAGAAAAACTGGAGGAAGTAAAGTGTTTTAGATATCTGGGAGTGGATCTGGCAGCGGATGGAACCATGGGAGTGTAAGTGAATCATAGGGTGGGGGAGGGGGCGAAAATTTTGGGAGCATTGAAGAATGTTTGGCAGTCGAGAACATTATCTCGGAAAGCAAAAATGGCTATGTTTGAAGGAACAGTGGTTCCAACAATGTTGTATGGTTGCGAGTTGTGCTGGAAATGAGGTGTTTGAGGACAATATGTGGTGTGAGGTGGTTTGATCGAGTAAGTAATGTAAGGGTAAGAGAGATGTGTGGAAATAAAAAGAGTGTGGTTGAGAGAGCAGAAGAGGGTGTTTTGAAATGGTTTGGTCACATGGAGAGAATGAGTGAATAAAGATTGACCAAGAGGATATATGTGTCAGAGGTGGAGGGAACGAGGAGAAGTGGGAGACCAAATTGGAGGTGGAAAGATGGAGTGAAAAAGATTTTGAGTGATCGGGGCCTGAACATGCAGGAGGGTGAAAGGCGTGCAAGGAATAGAGTGAATTGGAACGATGTGGTATACCGGGGTCGACGTGCTGTCAATGGATTGAACCAGGGCATGTGAAGCGTCTGGGGTAAACCATGGAAAGCTGTGTAGGTATGTATATTTGCGTGTGTGGACGTATGTATATACATGTGTATGGGGGTGGGTTGGGCCATTTCTTTCGTCTGTTTCCTTGCGCTACCTCGCAAACGCGGCAGACAGCGACAAAGCAAAAAAGAAAGAAAGAAAGAAAGAAAAAAAAAAAAAAAAATATATATATATATATATATATATATATATATATATATATATATATATATATATATATATATATATATATATATATATATATTTATATGGCAGCTAGAGACTAAGTGTTTTGGACAATCACATGTTTACCAAATGGCGTCCTAGCTTCGTCTCTTCGATGTATATCAACTGACTGTTATATCTCTCTCTTGTGTCTCCCTGATGATGTTATTATTACATTAAAGCGCAATTGGGAATTTTTCGTGTTTCATTTTCCCCAGGGATTCATAGGAATATATATATATATATATATATATATATATATATATATATATATATATATATATATATATATATATATATATATATATATATATTTATTTATTTTTTGCTTTGTCGCTGTCTCCCGCGTTTGCGAGGTAGCGCAAGTAAACAGACGAAAGAAATGGCCCAACCCACCCCCATACACATGTATATACATACGTCCACACACGCAAATATACATACCTACACAGCTTTCCATGGTTTACCCCAGACGCTTCACATGCCTTGATTCAATCCACTGACAGCACGTCAACCCCGGTATACCACATCGCTCCAATTCACTCTATTCCTTGCCCTCCTTTCACCCTCCTGCATGTTCAGGCCCCGATCACACAAAATCTTTTTCACTCCATCTTTCCACCTCCAATTTGGTCTCCCTCTTCTCCTCGTTCCCTCCACCTCCGACACATATATCCTCTTGGTCAATCTTTCCTCACTCATTCTCTCCATGTGCCCAAACCATTTCAAAACACCCTCTTCTGCTCTATCAACCACGCTCTTTTTATTTCCACACATCTCTCTTACCCTTACGTCACTTACTCGATCAAACCACCTCACACCACACATTGTCCTCAAACATCTCATTTCCAGCACATCCATCCTACTGCGCACAACTCTATCCATAGCCCACGCCTCGCAACCATAAAACATTGTTGGAACCACTATTCCTTCAAACATACCCATTTTTGCTTTCCGAGATAATGTTCTCGACTTCCACACATTCTTTAAGGCTCCCAGAATTTTCGCCCCCTCCCCCACCCTATGATCCACTTCCGCTTCCATGGTTCCATCCGCTGCCAGATCCACTCCCAGATATCTAAAACACTTCACTTCCTCCAGTTTTTCTCCATTCAAACTCACCTCCCAATTGAATTGACCCTCAACCCTACTGTACCTAATAACCTTGCTCTTATTCACATTTACTCTTAACTTTCTTCTTTCACACACTTTACCAAACTCAGTCACCAGCTTCTGCAGTTTCTCACATGAATCAGCCACCAGCGCTGTATCATCAGCGAACAACAACTGACTCACTTCCCAAGCTCTCTCATCCCCAACAGCCTTCATACTTGCCCCTCTTTCCAAAACTCTTGCATTCACCTCCCTAACAACCCCATCCATAAACAAATTAAACAACCATGGAGACATCACACACCCCTGCCGCAAACCTACATTCACTGAGAACCAATCACTTTCCTCTCTTCCTACACGTACACATGCCTTACATCCTCGATATATATATATATATATATATATATATATATATATATATATATATATATATATATATATATATATATATATATATATATATATATAAATATATATATATATATATATATATATATATATATATATATATATATATATATATATATATATAGTGGTGATGTGAGAAGGAGATGGAGTGAGTATTTTGAAGGTTTGTTGAATGTGTTTGATGATAGAGTGGCAGATATAGGGTGTTTTGGTCGAGGTGGTGTGCAAAGTGAGAGGGTTAGGGAAAATGATTTGATAAACAGAGAAGAGGTAGTAAAAGCTTTGCGGAAGATGAAAGCCGGCAAGGCAGCAGGTTTGGATGGTATTGCAGTGGAATTTATTAAAAAAGGGGGTGACTGTATTGTTGACTGGTTGGTAAGGTTATTTAATGTATGTATGACTCACGGTGAGGTGCCTGAGGATCGGCGGAATGCGTGCATAGTGCCATTGTACAAAGGCAAAGGGGATAAGAGTGAGTGCTCAAATTACAGAGGTATAAGTTTGTTGAGTATTCCTGGTAAATTATATGGGAGGGTATTGATTGAGAGGGTGAAGGCATGTACAGAGCATCAGATTGAGGAGGAGCATTGTGGTTTCAGAAGTGGTAGAGGATGTGTGGATCAGGTGTTCGCTTTGAAGAATGTATGTGAGAAATGCTTAGAAAAGCAAATGGATTTGTATGTAGCATTTATGGATCTGGAGAAAGCATATGATAGAGTTGATAGTGATGCTCTGTGGAAGGTATTAAGAATATATGGTGTGGGAGGCAAGTTGTTAGAAGCAGTGAAAAGTTTTTATCGAGGATGTAAGGCATGTGTACGTGTAGGAAGAGAGGAAAGTGATTGGTTCTCAGTGAATGCAGGTTTGCGGCAGGGGTGTGTGATGTCTCCATGGTTGTTTAATTTGTTTATGGATGGGGTTGTTAGGGAGGTGAATGCAAGAGTTTTGGAAAGAGGGGCAAGTATGAAGTCTGTTGGGGATGAGAGAGCTTGGGAAGTGAGTCAGTTGTTGTTCGCTGATGATACAGCGCTGGTGGCTGATTCATGTGAGAAACTGCAGAAGCTGGTGACTGAGTTTGGTAAAGTATGTGAAAGAAGAAAGTTAAGAGTAAATGTGAATAAGAGCAAGGTTATTAGGTACAGTAGGGTTGAGGGTCAAGTCAATTGGGAGGTAAGTTTGAATGGAGAAAAACTGGAGGAAGTAAAGTGTTTTAGATATCTGGGAGTGGATCTGGCAGCGGATGGAACCATGGAAGCGGAAGTGGATCATAGGGTGGGGGAGGGGGCGAGAATTCTGGGAGCCTTGAAGAATGTGTGGAAGTCGAGAACATTATCTCGGAAAGCAAAAATGGGTATGTTTGAAGGAATAGTGGTTCCAACAATGTTGTATGGTTGCGAGGCGTGGGCTATGGATAGAGTTGTGCGCAGTAGGATGGATGTGCTGGAAATGAGATGTTTGAGGACAATGTGTGGTGTGAGGTGGTTTGATCGAGTAAGTAACGTAAGGGTAAGAGAGATGTGTGGAAATAAAAAGAGCGTGGTTGAGAGAGCAGAAGAGGGTGTTTTGAAATGGTTTGGGCACATGGAGAGAATGAGTGAGGAAAGATTTACCAAGAGGATACATGTGTCGGAGGTGGAGGGAACGAGGAGAAGTGGGAGACCAAATTGGAGGTGGAAAGATGGAGTGGAAAAGATTTTGTGTGATCGGGGCCTGAACATGCAGGAGGGTGAAAGTAGGGCAAGGAATAGAGTGAATTGGATCGATGTGGTATACCGGGGTTGACATACTATCAGTGGATTGAATCAGGGCATGTGAAGTGTCTGGGGTAAACCATAGAAAGCTGTGTAGGTATGTATATTTGCGTGTGTGGACGTATGTATATACATGTGTATGGGGGTGGGTTGGGCCATTTCTTTCGTCTGTTTCCTTGCGCTACCTCGCAAACGCGGGAGACAGCGGCAAAAGAAAAAAAAAAAAAAAAAAAAATATATATATATATATATATATATATATATATATATATATATATATATATATATATATCCCTAGGGATAGGGGAGAAAGAATACTTCCCACGTGTTCCCTGCGTGTCGTAGAAGGCGACTAAAAGGGAAGGGAGCGGGGGGCTGGAAATCCTCACTTTTCATTTTTTTCTTAATTTTCCAAGAGAAGGAACAGAGAAGGGGGCCAGGTGAGGATATTCCCTCAAAGGCCCAGTGCTCTGTTCTTAACGCTACCTCGCTAATGCGGGAAATGGCGAATAGTATGAAAAAAAAGAATATATATATATATATATATATATATATATATATATATATATATATATATATATATATATATATTAAACAACAGTATACGTGAAAGTGTCTGGGTTCGTGTGTGCGGGAGGGTTTCCTTGACAGGTTTGACGCTACGCTATAAGGAAGGTGTTTAATGACGGAAGCTTATGTTTATCCACCGTGTTCATGGAGCCTCCCTACTCCCCTGGGCCACGACAGTTACCAATACGTATTTTCTGATAGAACTGCCAGCTTGCATGGAAGTACTGTACCCTCAAATCAGACATAAACAATTCCTTACACAATACCTGTCCTACACCTGTCGTATGGTGTGAAAGCTCAAAGTCTTTTTTGTGTGTGAGGTTAGGTGAGGTGGCAGTCTCTCCTGGCATGTTTGTTGATGTTGTGGGTCGCTATGTCAGCGGTCTACTCTCCTTCATCCTCCTCCTCTCTAAACACTCTCCTCCGGGATTCTGCTCATAATCTTAAAATTCCTAAATCTGCGACCTGGCCACCAGCCACCATCAGAGCGGGACAACCTCAGAGACAGTGGATCCTCCACCCGAGCACATACTGGCACACACACACACAAACTGGGATTACAATGCAAATCACCTACAACACCCTGCATATCACCACAACTTGTCATTAATTCACTATACATACACACATGACTTGTATCCTGTGTGTACAACCTACACGCTTACGACAACCAAGCATCTTGTATTGTTCTTAAACCACATAAAGAAAAGACATCAGAAATACCTTCTTGTGTCCTACAAGAACATAATATAAACGTTGTTCATTACCTTCTGATACACACACAGCGTGGCAGCCGTAATAACCCCGTAACTATTATCTGTCTAGCATATATTACTTACTATGTTTACATTCATATATTTTACGGAGGAACCAGGGATGGGGGTCCCTGCTGGCCTCAACCAACCTCATCCTTGGCCACTAGACACAACAGCCCGACAACCCGTGCCACCCACTACTCGCTTGGGCCACCCTAATCTTAGCCAGCATCCATGCCACCTGGTCGACAACCCTTGCCACCCTCCACTTGCCGACCACCCTTACTACCCACCACTTACCTGGCCCGACCTACGTCGAGGTACCAGTTTAAGACACGTAAGAGTTACAAGTGGATGACACTGGTGTGAGTACTGACCAGAGGGTGGGTGGTATGTGTGGGGACAGGTACAGCTCCAAGCCAGCCAGCCAGCCAGCCAGCACCTCACTACCCATGTAAACAAACTATCATCTGGGCTGACTCCATCCATAATGTACTGTTCATATCCACAGTGAAAACTCTCAAAAAAAACATCTTCACCAGATGATTTCCAAAATTTGTCGTGTTTTTTAACAAAATGGAAAGTACTATTAAATGGGAGGTTCTGGAAAATGGAAAAGGCTTTCACCTCTTTCGTCAGAGATGTCAGGTATCTGGGTATTTGATCAAACACTTCCACTCAACTGATGACAACCACAATGTTCCAGTGTTACCATATCCACATGAACCATTGTAATATACTGAACACACTAACATCAACGTTCACCTTAAAGAACATTTCTGATACACATGGGGGAAATACGACCCACACTGAGCATCTAAGACATGTATTTTGTCTCCTGCCCAAGTAATCACATGACGAGGTAAGGCAAGCGTGACCTCTCCCTCCCTCCCTCCCAGTGGTATAATTCAGTCAATAAACAGTCAGTGAGGCGGCTGGCCAGGGGGAGCTCCCCTTCCTCAGGGCCGGTAGTTTCCACTACAAATCTTCACACATGGAACCAAACGCGGTCAAAACAACATGCTGCCACGACCTTACCTTCAACCCCAAGACTACATCAAACTACACTGGAAAACATATTAAATATATATAATAATAATAATAATAATAATAATAATAATAATAATAATAACAACAATAATAATAGTAATACTAATAATAATAATAATAATAATATATAATAATAATAATAATAATAACAATAATAATAGTAATACTAATAATAATAATACTAATAATAATAATAATAATTATTAATAATAATAATAATAATAATAATAACAATAATAATAGTAATACTAATAATAATAATAATAATATAATAATAATAATAATAATAATAATAATAATAATAACAATAATAATAGTAATACTAATAATAATAATAATAATAATACTAATAATAATAATAATAATAATAATAACAATAATAATAGTAATACTAATAATAATAATACTAATAATAATAATAATAACAATAATAATAGTAATACTAATAATAATAATAATTATAATAATAATAATAATAATATATAATAATAATAATAATTAATAATAATAATAATAATAACAATAATATAGTAATACTAATAATAATAATAATAATAATAATAATAATAATAATAATAATAATAATAATAATAATTAATAACAATATAATAGTAATACTAATAATAATAATAATAATAATAATAATAATAATAATAATAATAATAATAATAATAATAATAACAATAATAATAGTAATACTAATAATATAATACTAATAATAATAAAAATAACAATAATAATAGTAATACTAATAATAATAATAATTATAATAATAATAATAATAATAAAAATAATAATAAAAATAATAATAATAATAACAATAATAATAGTAATACTAATAATAATAATAATAATAATAATAATAATAATAATAATAATAATAATAACAATAATAATTAGTAATACTAATAATACTAATAATAATAATAATAATAATAATATAATAATAATAATAACAAATAATAATGTAATACTAATAATAATAATACTACTAATAATAATAATAACAATAATAATAGTAATACTAATAATACTAATAATAATAATAATAATAATAATAATAATAATAATAATAATAATAACAATAATAATAGTAATACTAATAATAATAATAATAATAATAATAATAATAATAATAATATAATAATAATAACAATAATAATAGTAATACTAATAATAATAATAATAATAATAATAATAATAATAATAATAATAATAATAATAACAATAATAATAGTAATACTAATAATAATAATACTAATAATAATTAAGAATACTTCCCACGTATTCCTGCGTGTCGTAGAAGGCGACTAAAAGGGGAGGGAGTGGGGGGCTGGAAATCCTCCCCTCTCATTATTTTTTTTTTAATTTTCCAAAAGAAGGAATAGAGAAGGGGGCCAGGTGAGGATATTCCTTAAAGGCCCAGTTCTCTGTTCTTAACGCTACCTCGCTAATGCGGGAAATGGAATAGTTTGAAAGAAAAAGAAAGAAAAATAATAGTAATACTAATAAGTGATGGGTGATTTGAATGCAAAGGTGAGTAATGTGGCAGTTGAGGGAATAATTGGTATGCATGGGTGTGTTCAGTGTTGTAAATGGAAATGGTGAAGAGCTTGTAGATTTATGTGCTGAAAAAGGACTGATGATTGGGAATACCTGGTTTTAAAAAGCGAGATATCATAAGTATACTTATGTAAGTAGGAGAGATGGCCAGAGAGCGTTATTGGGATTACGTGTTAATTGACAGGCGCAAAAGAAGACAAAAGAGGAGCTACTTTGTGGATGTTAATGTGCTGAGAGGTGCAACTGGGGGATGTGTGTCATTATCTTGTGGAGGATACCGGTGAAGATTAGTATGGGTTTTCAGAAAAGAGGAGTGAATGTTGGGGTGAAGAAGGTGGTGAGAGTAAGTGAGCTTGGGAAGGAGACCTGTGTGGGGAAGTACCAGGAGAGACTGTGTACAGAATGGAAAAAGGTGAGAACAATGGAAGTAAGGGGAGTGGGGGAGGAATGGGATGTATTTAGGGAATCAGTGATGGATTGCGCAAAAGATGCTTGTGGCATGAGAAGAGTGGGAGGTGGGCTGTTTAGAAAGGGTAGTGAGTGGTGGGATGAAGAAGTAAGAGTATTAGTGAAAGAGAAGAGAGAGGCATTTGGACGATTTTTGCAGGGAAAAAATGCAATTGAGTGGGAGAAGTATAAAAGAAAGAGACAGGAGGTCAAGAGAAAGGTGCAAGAGGTGAAAAAAAGGGCAAATGAGAGTTGGGGTGAGAGACTATCAGTAAATTTTAGGGAGAATAAAAAGATGTTCTGGAAGGAGGTAAATAGGGTGCGTAAGACAAGGGAGCAAATGGGAACTTCAGTGAAGGGCGTAAATGGGGAGGTGATAACAAGTAGCGGTGATGTGAGAAGGAGATGGAATGAGTATTTTGAAGGTTTGTTGAATGTGTCTGATGACAGAGTGGCAGATATAGGGTGTTTTGGTCGAGGTGGTGTGCAAAGTGAGAGGGTTAGGGAAAATGATTTGATAAACAGAGAAGAGGTAGTAAAAGCTTTGCGGAAGATGAAAGCCGGCAAGGCAGCAGGTTTGGATGGTATTGCAGTGGAATTTATTAAAAAAGGGGGTGACTGTATTGTTGACTGGTTGGTAAGGTTATTTAATGTATGTATGACTCATGGTGAGGTGCCTGAGGATTCGGCGGAATGCGTGCATAGTGCCATTGTACAAAGGCAAAGGGGATAAGAGTGAGTGCTCAAATTACAGAGGTATAAGTTTGTTGAGTATTCCTGGTAAATTATATGGGAGGGTATTGATTGAGAGGGTGAAGGCATGTACAGAGCATCAGATTGAGGAAGAGCAGTGCGGTTTCAGAAGTGGTAGAGGATGTGTGGATCAGGTGTTCGCTTTGAAGAATGTATGTGAGAAATACTTAGAAAAGCAAATGGATTTGTATGTAGCATTTATGGATCTGGAGAAGGCATATGATAGAGTTGATAGAGATGCTCTGTGGAAGGTATTAAGAATATATGGTGTGGGAGGCAAGTTGTTAGAAGCAGTGAAAAGTTTTTATCGAGGATGTAAGGCATGTGTACGTGTAGGAAGAGAGGAAAGTGATTGGTTCTCAGTGAATGTAGGTTTGCGGCAGGGGTGTGTGATGTCTCCATGGTTGTTTAATTTGTTTATGGATGGGGTTGTTAGGGAGGTGAATGCAAGAGTTCTGGAAAGAGGGGCAAGTATGAAGTCTGTTGGGGATGAGAGAGCTTGGGAAGTGAGTCAGTTGTTGTTCGCTGATGATACAGCGCTGGTGGCTGATTCATGTGAGAAACTGCAGAAGCTGGTGACTGAGTTTGGTAAAGTGTGTGAAGAAGAAAGTTAAGAGTAAATGTGAATAAGAGCAAGGTTATTAGGTACAGTAGGGTTGAGGGTCAAGTCAATTGGGAGGTAAGTTTGAATGGAGAAAAACTGGAGGAAGTGAAGTGTTTTAGATATCTGGGAGTGGATCTGGCAGCGGATGGAACCATGGAAGCGGAAGTGGATCATAGGGTGGGGGAGGGGGCGAAAATTCTGGGAGCCTTGAAGAATGTGTGGAAGTCGAGAACATTATCTCGGAAAGCAAAAATGGGTATGTTTGAAGGAATAGTGGTTCCAACAATGTTGTATGGTTGCGAGGCGTGGGCTATGGATAGAGTTGTGCGCAGGAGGATGGATGTGCTGGAAATGAGATGTTTGAGGACAATGTGTGGTGTGAGGTGGTTTGATCGAGTAAGTAACGTAAGGGTAAGAGAGATGTGTGGAAATAAAAAGAGCGTGGTTGAGAGAGCAGAAGAGGGTGTTTTGAAATGGTTTGGGCACATGGAGAGAATGAGTGAGGAAAGATTGACCAAGAGGATATATGTGTCGGAGGTGGAGGGAACGAGGAGAAGTGGGAGACCAAATTGGAGGTGGAAAGATGGAGTGAAAAGATTTTGTGTGATCGGGGCCTGAACATGCAGGAGGGTGAAAGTAGGGCAAGGAATAGAGTGAATTGGATCGATGTGGTATACCGGGGTTGACATACTATCAGTGGATTGAATCAGGGCATGTGAAGTGTCTGGGGTAAACCATAGAAAGCTGTGTAGGTATGTATATTTGCGTGTGTGGACGTATGTATATACATGTGTATGGGGGTGGGTTGGGCCATTTCTTTCGTCTGTTTCCTTGCGCTACCTCGCAAACGCGGGAGACAGCGGCAAAAGAAAAAAAAAAAAAAAAAAAAAATATATATATATATATATATATATATATATATATATATATATATATATATATATATCCCTAGGGATAGGGGAGAAAGAATACTTCCCACGTGTTCCCTGCGTGTCGTAGAAGGCGACTAAAAGGGAAGGGAGCGGGGGGCTGGAAATCCTCACTTTTCATTTTTTTCTTAATTTTCCAAGAGAAGGAACAGAGAAGGGGGCCAGGTGAGGATATTCCCTCAAAGGCCCAGTGCTCTGTTCTTAACGCTACCTCGCTAATGCGGGAAATGGCGAATAGTATGAAAAAAAAGAATATATATATATATATATATATATATATATATATATATATATATATATATATATATATATATTAAACAACAGTATACGTGAAAGTGTCTGGGTTCGTGTGTGCGGGAGGGTTTCCTTGACAGGTTTGACGCTACGCTATAAGGAAGGTGTTTAATGACGGAAGCTTATGTTTATCCACCGTGTTCATGGAGCCTCCCTACTCCCCTGGGCCACGACAGTTACCAATACGTATTTTCTGATAGAACTGCCAGCTTGCATGGAAGTACTGTACCCTCAAATCAGACATAAACAATTCCTTACACAATACCTGTCCTACACCTGTCGTATGGTGTGAAAGCTCAAAGTCTTTTTTGTGTGTGAGGTTAGGTGAGGTGGCAGTCTCTCCTGGCATGTTTGTTGATGTTGTGGGTCGCTATGTCAGCGGTCTACTCTCCTTCATCCTCCTCCTCTCTAAACACTCTCCTCCGGGATTCTGCTCATAATCTTAAAATTCCTAAATCTGCGACCTGGCCACCAGCCACCATCAGAGCGGGACAACCTCAGAGACAGTGGATCCTCCACCCGAGCACATACTGGCACACACACACACAAACTGGGATTACAATGCAAATCACCTACAACACCCTGCATATCACCACAACTTGTCATTAATTCACTATACATACACACATGACTTGTATCCTGTGTGTACAACCTACACGCTTACGACAACCAAGCATCTTGTATTGTTCTTAAACCACATAAAGAAAAGACATCAGAAATACCTTCTTGTGTCCTACAAGAACATAATATAAACGTTGTTCATTACCTTCTGATACACACACAGCGTGGCAGCCGTAATAACCCCGTAACTATTATCTGTCTAGCATATATTACTTACTATGTTTACATTCATATATTTTACGGAGGAACCAGGGATGGGGGTCCCTGCTGGCCTCAACCAACCTCATCCTTGGCCACTAGACACAACAGCCCGACAACCCGTGCCACCCACTACTCGCTTGGGCCACCCTAATCTTAGCCAGCATCCATGCCACCTGGTCGACAACCCTTGCCACCCTCCACTTGCCGACCACCCTTACTACCCACCACTTACCTGGCCCGACCTACGTCGAGGTACCAGTTTAAGACACGTAAGAGTTACAAGTGGATGACACTGGTGTGAGTACTGACCAGAGGGTGGGTGGTATGTGTGGGGACAGGTACAGCTCCAAGCCAGCCAGCCAGCCAGCCAGCACCTCACTACCCATGTAAACAAACTATCATCTGGGCTGACTCCATCCATAATGTACTGTTCATATCCACAGTGAAAACTCTCAAAAAAAACATCTTCACCAGATGATTTCCAAAATTTGTCGTGTTTTTTAACAAAATGGAAAGTACTATTAAATGGGAGGTTCTGGAAAATGGAAAAGGCTTTCACCTCTTTCGTCAGAGATGTCAGGTATCTGGGTATTTGATCAAACACTTCCACTCAACTGATGACAACCACAATGTTCCAGTGTTACCATATCCACATGAACCATTGTAATATACTGAACACACTAACATCAACGTTCACCTTAAAGAACATTTCTGATACACATGGGGGAAATACGACCCACACTGAGCATCTAAGACATGTATTTTGTCTCCTGCCCAAGTAATCACATGACGAGGTAAGGCAAGCGTGACCTCTCCCTCCCTCCCTCCCAGTGGTATAATTCAGTCAATAAACAGTCAGTGAGGCGGCTGGCCAGGGGGAGCCTCCCCTTCCTCAGGCCGGTAGTTTCCACTACAAATCTTCACACTGGAACCAAACGCGGTCAAAACAACATGCTGCCACGACCTTACCTTCAACCCCAAGACTACATCAAACTACACTGGAAAACATATTAAATATAATAATAATAATAATAATAATAATAATAATAATAATAATAATAATAACAACAATAATAATAGTAATACTAATAATAATAATAATAATAATAATAATAATAATAATAATAATAATAACAATAATAATAGTAATACTAATAATAATAATACTAATAATAATAATAATAATTATAATAATAATAATAATAATAATAATAATAACAATAATAATAGTAATACTAATAATAATAATAATAATAATAATAATAATAATAATAATAATAATAATAATAATAACAATAATAATAGTAATACTAATAATAATAATAATAATAATACTAATAATAATAATAATAATAATAATAACAATAATAATAGTAATACTAATAATAATAATACTAATAATAATAATAATAACAATAATAATAGTAATACTAATAATAATAATAATTATAATAATAATAATAATAATAATAATAATAATAATAATAATAATAATAATAATAATAACAATAATAATAGTAATACTAATAATAATAATAATAATAATAATAATAATAATAATAATAATAATAATAATAATAATAATAATAACAATAATAATAGTAATACTAATAATAATAATAATAATAATAATAATAATAATAATAATAATAATAATAATAATAATAATAACAATAATAATAGTAATACTAATAATAATAATACTAATAATAATAATAATAACAATAATAATAGTAATACTAATAATAATAATAATTATAATAATAATAATAATAATAATAATAATAATAATAATAATAATAATAATAACAATAATAATAGTAATACTAATAATAATAATAATAATAATAATAATAATAATAATAATAATAATAATAATAACAATAATAATAGTAATACTAATAATACTAATAATAATAATAATAATAATAATAATAATAATAATAATAACAATAATAATAGTAATACTAATAATAATAATACTACTAATAATAATAATAACAATAATAATAGTAATACTAATAATACTAATAATAATAATAATAATAATAATAATAATAATAATAATAATAATAACAATAATAATAGTAATACTAATAATAATAATAATAATAATAATAATAATAATAATAATAATAATAATAATAACAATAATAATAGTAATACTAATAATAATAATAATAATAATAATAATAATAATAATAATAATAATAATAACAATAATAATAGTAATACTAATAATAATAATACTAATAATAATAAGAATACTTCCCACGTATTCCCTGCGTGTCGTAGAAGGCGACTAAAAGGGGAGGGAGTGGGGGGCTGGAAATCCTCCCCTCTCATTATTTTTTTTTTAATTTTCCAAAAGAAGGAATAGAGAAGGGGGCCAGGTGAGGATATTCCCTTAAAGGCCCAGTTCTCTGTTCTTAACGCTACCTCGCTAATGCGGGAAATGGCGAATAGTTTGAAAGAAAAAGAAAGAAAAAATAATAGTAATACTAATAAGTGATGGGTGATTTGAATGCAAAGGTGAGTAATGTGGCAGTTGAGGGAATAATTGGTATGCATGGGGTGTTCAGTGTTGTAAATGGAAATGGTGAAGAGCTTGTAGATTTATGTGCTGAAAAAGGACTGATGATTGGGAATACCTGGTTTAAAAAGCGAGATATACATAAGTATACTTATGTAAGTAGGAGAGATGGCCAGAGAGCGTTATTGGATTACGTGTTAATTGACAGGCGCGCGAAAGAGAGACTTTTGGATGTTAATGTGCTGAGAGGTGCAACTGGAGGGATGTCTGATCATTATCTTGTGGAGGCTAAGGTGAAGATTAGTATGGGTTTTCAGAAAAGAGGAGTGAATGTTGGGGTGAAGAAGGTGGTGAGAGTAAGTGAGCTTGGGAAGGAGACCTGTGTGGGGAAGTACCAGGAGAGACTGTGTACAGAATGGAAAAAGGTGAGAACAATGGAAGTAAGGGGAGTGGGGGAGGAATGGGATGTATTTAGGGAATCAGTGATGGATTGCGCAAAAGATGCTTGTGGCATGAGAAGAGTGGGAGGTGGGCTGTTTAGAAAGGGTAGTGAGTGGTGGGATGAAGAAGTAAGAGTATTAGTGAAAGAGAAGAGAGAGGCATTTGGACGATTTTTGCAGGGAAAAAATGCAATTGAGTGGGAGAAGTATAAAAGAAAGAGACAGGAGGTCAAGAGAAAGGTGCAAGAGGTGAAAAAAAAGGGCAAATGAGAGTTGGGGTGAGAGACTATCAGTAAATTTTAGGGAGAATAAAAAGATGTTCTGGAAGGAGGTAAATAGGGTGCGTAAGACAAGGGAGCAAATGGGAACTTCAGTGAAGGGCGCAAATGGGGAGGTGATAACTAGTAGCGGTGATGTGAGAAGGAGATGGAATGAGTATTTTGAAGGTTTGTTGAATGTGTCTGATGACAGAGTGGCAGATATAGGGTGTTTTGGTCGAGGTGGTGTGCAAAGTGAGAGGGTTAGGGAAAATGATTTGGTAAACAGAGAAGAGGTAGTAAAAGCTTTGCGGAAGATGAAAGCCGGCAAGGCAGCAGGTTTGGATGGTATTGCAGTGGAATTTATTAAAAAAGGGGGTGACTGTATTGTTGACTGGTTGGTAAGGTTATTTAATGTATGTATGACTCATGGTGAGGTGCCTGAGGATTGGCGGAATGCGTGCATAGTGCCATTGTACAAAGGCAAAGGGGATAAGAGTGAGTGCTCAAATTACAGAGGTATAAGTTTGTTGAGTATTCCTGGTAAATTATATGGGAGGGTATTGATTGAGAGGGTGAAGGCATGTACAGAGCATCAGATTGGGGAAGAGCAGTGCGGTTTCAGAAGTGGTAGAGGATGTGTGGATCAGGTGTTTGCTTTGAAGAATGTATGTGAGAAATACTTAGAAAAGCAAATGGATTTGTATGTAGCATTTATGGATCTGGAGAAGGCATATGATAGAGTTGATAGAGATGCTCTGTGGAAGGTATTAAGAATATATGGTGTGGGAGGCAAGTTGTTAGAAGCAGTGAAAAGTTTTTATCGAGGATGTAAGGCATGTGTACGTGTAGGAAGAGAGGAAAGTGATTGGTTCTCAGTGAATGTAGGTTTGCGGCAGGGGTGTGTGATGTCTCCATGGTTGTTTAATTTGTTTATGGATGGGGTTGTAAGGGAGGTAAATGCAAGAGTCCTGGAAAGAGGGGCAAGTATGAAGTCTGTTGGGGATGAGAGAGCTTGGGAAGTGAGTCAGTTGTTGTTCGCTGATGATACAGCGCTGGTGGCTGATTCATGTGAGAAACTGCAGAAGCTGGTGACTGAGTTTGGTAAAGTGTGTGGAAGAAGAAAGTTGAGAGTAAATGTGAATAAGAGCAAGGTTATTAGGTACAGTAGGGGTGAGGGTCAAGTCAATTGGGAGGTGAGTTTGAATGGAGAAAAACTGGAGGAAGTGAAGTGTTTTAGATATCTGGGAGTGGATCTGTCAGCGGATGGAACCATGGAAGCGGAAGTGGATCATAGGGTGGGGGAGGGGGCGAAAATTTTGGGAGCCTTGAAAAATGTGTGGAAGTCGAGAACATTATCTCGGAAAGCAAAAATGGGTATGTTTGAGGGAATAGTGGTTCCAACAATGTTGTATGGTTGCGAGGCGTGGGCTATGGATAGAGATGTGCGCAGGAGGATGGATGTGCTGGAAATGAGATGTTTGAGGACAATGTGTGGTGTGAGGTGGTTTGATCGAGTAAGTAACGTAAGGGTAAGAGAGATGTGTGGAAATAAAAAGAGCGTGGTTGAGAGAGCAGAAGAGGGTGTTTTGAAATGGTTTGGGCACATGGAGAGAATGAGTGAGGAGAGATTGACCAAGAGGATATATGTGTCGGAGGTGGAGGGAACGAGGAGAAGAGGGAGACCAAATTGGAGGTGGAAAGATGGAGTGAAAAAGATTTTGTGTGATCGGGGCCTGAACATGCAGGAGGGTGAAAGGAGGGCAAGGAATAGAGTGAATTGGAGTCATGTGGTATACAGGGGTTGACGTGCTGTCAGTGGATTGAATCAAGGCATGTGAAGCGTCTCGGGTAAACCATGGAAAGCTGTGTAGGTATGTATATTTGCGTGTGTGGACGTGTGTATGTACATGTGTATGGGGGGGGGGGGTTGGGCCATTTCTTTCGTCTGTTTCCTTGCGCTACCTCGCAAACGCGGGAGACAGCGACAAAGTATAAAAAAAAAAAAAAAAAAAAAAAAAAAAAAAAAACTAATAATAATAATAATAATAATAATAATAATAATAATAATAATCAAAAGTTCTTAATATCAAAGCATCTTACAGTGAGCGACACATGGCATGGTGAAGTAACGGGCCACTATGATGGTCATCTTGGGTGAAAGAATTAAGAAAAAAACATAAATAATCAGTAAAGTCAAGTAGGTAATAAAGTTCCGTAAGAGTAATCAGTCATCAGCTGGCATGATGCATGTGTACACGTCATCATCATCACTGGGATGACGTTCGTCATACACAATAAACTGACTTTGACTGACCATCAAGTCATGCAAGAATAATTTCCATAATAACTACGTACATCATAGTTACTTGTATACCTTTGTCATCTGAAATGTACCGACATGTTTGGTTTTATTACTTGTTTCTGTAAGTGTGTAGGTTATACATCAGGTCGGTCCCTCCTCCCGCCACGCGCCTCCACACTACCAAATCCTGCCACACCCATCACCACCACCTCCTCTTCCTCCACTGGTGCCTTGCCATCACCACCACCTCCTCTTCCTCCACTGGTGCCTTGCCATCACCACCACCTCCACCTCCTCCACTGGTACCTTGCCATCATTGCACACGTCGGGTCGGCCATAACCACTGCAGTAACTACCACGTCTACACCAGAGGCACTTTTACCTCACTACTACATCTACGTGTGCCTCACTACTACATCCACGTGTACCTCACTACGTATGCCTCAGACCTATACCCACGTACACCTTATCATTACAACTACGCATACCTCACTAGTAAACCGTGTACCTAACTACAACCACATATGCCTCAGTACTACAGCCACGTATACCTCCTGACTATCACCACGTATACCTCATGCCACATCCATATATAACTGATACTACACCTAAGTATACATATCACTTCCCCGTACACCTCACTGCTACACCCACGTATTCCTCATAATAAGCTCACGTATACTTCATGCTACAGCTGCATATATACTACATCGCTAGTTTACCCACGTGTAACCCACCACTACACCCACGTATACCACCATCTATTGGTAGACCTCTCTCAACCCATCCCCACTACCTCCTCCACCCAACATTAGCCTCCCCCCCAATCACCACTCCCCCACAACAACCATCGCAAGCCTCACCATCACCACTCCCCTACCACAACAATCACAAGCCTCACCATCACCACTCCCCCACCACAACAATCACAAGCCTCACCATCACCACTCCCCCACCACAACAATCACAAGTCTCACCATCACCACTCCCCTACCACAACAATCACAAGCCTCACCATCACCACTCCCCCACAACAACCATCGCAAGCCTCACCATCACCACTCCCCTACCACAACAATCACAAGCCTCACCATCACCACTCCCCTACCACAACAATCACAAGCCTCACCATCACCACTCCCCCACCACAACAATCACAAGCCTCACCATCACCACTCCCCCACCACAACAATCACAAGTCTCACCATCACCACTCCCCTACCACAACAATCACAAGCCTCACCATCACCACTCCCCCACCACAACAATCACAAGCCTCACCATCACCACTCCCCCACCACAACAATCACAAGCCTCACCATCACCACTCCCCTACCACAACAATCACAAGCCTCACCATCACCACTCCCCCACCACAACAATCACAAGCCTCACCATCACCACTCCCCCACCACAACAATCACAAGCCTCACCATCACCACTCCCCTACCACAACAATCACAAGCCTCACCATCACCACTCCCCCACAACAACCATCGCAAGCCTCACCATCACCACTCCCCTACCACAACAATCACAAGCCTCACCATCACCACTCCCCCACCACAACAATCACAAGCCTCACCATCACCACTCCCCACCACAACAATCACAAGCCTCACCATCGCCATTCCCCTACCACAACAATCACAAGCCTCACCATCACGACTCCCCTACCACAACAATCACAAGCCTCACCATCACCACTCCCCCACCACAACAATCACAAGCCTCACCATCACCACTCCTCCACCACAACAATCACAAGCCTCACCATCACCACTCCCCTACCACAACAATCACAAGCCTCACCATCACCACTCCCCCACCACAACAATCACAAGCCTCACCATCACCACTCCCCCACCACAACAATCACAAGCCTCACCATCACCACTCCTCCACCACAACAATCACAAGCCTCACCATCACCACTCCCCTACCACAACAATCACAAGCCTCACCATCACCATTCCCCTACCACAACAATCACAAGCCTCACCATCACGACTCCCCTACCACAACAATCACAAGCCTCACCATCACCACTCCTCCACCACAACAATCACAAGCCTCACCATCACCATTCCCCTACCACAACAATCACAAGCCTCACCATCACCATTCCCCTACCACAACAATCACAAGCCTCACCATCACGACTCCCCTACCACAACAATCACAAGCCTCACCATCACCACTCCCCCACCACAACAATCACAAGCCTCACCATCACCACTCCTCCACCACAACAATCACAAGCCTCACCATCACCACTCCCCTACCACAACAATCACAAGCCTCGCCATCACCACTCCCCTACCACAACAATCACAAGCCTCACCATCACCACTCCCCTACCACAACAATCACAAGCCTCACCATCACCACTCCCCTACCACAACAATCACAAGCCTCACCATCACCACTCCCCCACCACAACAATCACAAGCCTCACCATCACCACTCCCCCACTACAACAATCACAAGCCTCACCATCACCACTCCCCCACCACAACAATCACAAGCCTCACCATCACCACTCCTCCACCACAACAATCACAAGCCTCACCATCACCACTCCCCTACCACAACAATCACAAGCCTCACCATCACCACTCCCCCACCACAACAATCACAAGCCTCACCATCACCACTCCCCTACCACAACAATCACAAGCCTCACCATCACCACTCCTCCACCACAACAATCACAAGCCTCACCATCACCACTCCTCCACCACAACAATCACAAGCCTCACCATCACCACTCCCCCACCACAACAATCACAAGCCTCACCATCACCACTCCTCCACCACAACAATCACAATTCCCCCATCTCAACAATCACCACAACAACTACACGGCCCACCACTGCCACTCCCCCATCAGAGCGATCACACGGGCCATCATCACTACAATGACAGCCACAACCATATGGTGTTATGGCTAGGTAAAGGAGGAGTGTGACTGGTATGGTTGGTAGAGGGAAACGACGGCCCAATGAGCAGCTGTGACGACTGGTGAGGGAGGGCAGCACTCAGCTGGACTGCAGGTGGGATCCAGCTCAGCCAGCCATACACCCTCCTCCTACACACAAACACGTACCGCACGTACGGTATATGTGGGCTACCAGAGGGATCAAAGCAGCAGCCAGTATAACAAAGGCTGAGAAACATACAATAAACCAACTAACGAACTCAACGACCAACCCCCGCCCCCTTCTCGCCGCCTACCACCCATTTGGCCAAGGCAATTTGTGGCGGCGTGGCGCGCGGGCGGCTGTGGTGGGCCCCACCCCGAGCCTCACTCCCCTTCTACAACAGCTTCCGTCCCATAGGTATTTTATGACGAGGGCATCTGTGGCGTGCCAACTGCTTCACCCTGCACCACGCCTCACTCTGCACCACGCACATCACCCTGTACCACGCCTCATTCTGCACCACACCTCACCCTGCACCACGCCTCACCCTGCACCACGACTCACCCTGCACCACATCTCACCCTGCACCACGCCTCACCCTGCACCACAACTCACCCTGCACCACACCTCACCCTGCACCACACCTCACCCTGCACCACACCTCACCCTGCACCATGCCTCATACTGCACCACGTTTCACCTTGCAACACGCCTCATCCTGCACCAAGCCTCACCCTGCACCACGCCTCACTCTGCACTATGCCTCACCCTGCACCATGCCTCACCCTGCACCCCGCTTCACCCTGCACCACACCTCACACTGCACCATGCCTCACCCTGCACCACACCTCACCCTGCACCACGCCCCACCCTGTATCACGCTTCACCCTGCACTACCCTCACCCTGCACCACGCCTCACCCTGCACCACGCCTCACCCTGCACCACACCTCACCTTGCGCCATGCCTCACCCTGCATCATGCCTCACCCTGCGCCACACCTCACCCTGCATAACGCGAGGCGTCTCCCTGGGTATCACGTCACACATTTGCTCCCTCATCTGGCCTCGCCCTGAGACATACATCCTCCCCGCATCACATCTCGCCTTACGTGAAAACTATTTCCCGAAAGCCGTCTTCCTCTCTACAAGGTCCCCGCATGGCTGTACCGGCTGGCTGGCGAGCTGCCGGGGCTGCGAGGTATCATCACTGGAGCTCACAGGATGAGCATGGGCGCACAATAAATATGCCAGGGATATCAGCACATGAAATATCAAGTGAAAATTGTGGTGACATAATATCTACTGCTCCAGTTAATGATACACACCCTACATTATCGAATAATAATAATAATAATAATAATAATAATAATAATAATAATAATAATAATAATAATGATAATGATGATGATGATGATGATAATAATACAAACCAATATGTAATATGACGAGAGAATTGAAGAAATCAGATGACATAATAATGGTATCACCTGATCTTCCAGTCAGAACCTGACTCCAGCACGTCACCTGGATGTCTGTGATCATTGCTTGCATCACTCACACTCACCCCCAGCATTATACCACCACACCTCACCTCCAGGTCCTACACACGTACATTATGACCCACCTCACCTCACCTCCAGGTCCTTAACACACGTACATTAAGACCCACCTCACCTCACCTTCAGGTCCTTAACATACGTACATTATGACCCACCACACCTCACCTCCAGGTCCTTAACACACGTACATTATGACCCACCACATCTCACCTCCAGGTCCTTAACACACGCACATTATGACCCACCACACCTCACCTCCAGGTCCTTAACACACGTACATTATGACCCACCTCACCTCACCTCCAGGTCCTTAATACACGCATATTATGACCCACCTCACCTCACCTCACCTCCAGGTCCTTAACACACGTACATTATGACCCACCACACCTCACCTCCAGGTCCTTAACACACGTACATTATGACCCACCTCACCTCACCTCCAGGTCCTTAATACACGCACATTATGACCCACCACACCACACTTGTCTTCGTCATTGGATTTCAAAACACTAATTTTCTCGTTTTCCCTTAATTATGAATACTTTTCCACAGATATCGGGACGCAGTAGTTCTTGGTCACATAAAAGTACACAACAGCTGTGTAGTGAGTCAGTCATGTAAGTACACAACTGTTGTGTAGTGAGTCAGTCATGTAAGTACACAACTGTTGTGTAGTGAGTTAGTCATGTAAGTACACAACTGTTGTGTAGTGAGTCAGTCATGTAAGTACACAACTGTTGTGTAGTGAGTCAGTCATGTATTTGCCTTCACTGCACTGCAGCATCCCTGCTCGGCCCTGCATCATCCAGTTTTATGGATCATATGTGACAGTGTCTCCTATGGGCAGTATATCCACCGTGCACTTGTCTGCCCACATGGTATGTGAAGCACAGTCAGTGTTCACTTTGCCTCTCGTCAACTGTGTTCACATACTGAGGTGGTCACTATCGTAAGTATGCCTCTGGAATTTCCAATACGCAGAATTCATTCGCTCAGTACACGGGATATTCTTATACAGAAAATGGTTCACATTAATTTACAGATCTGAGGATTTATTGAAAAACATTATCTACAAAAGCTCTAACTTGTGAAACTGCCAACGTGTAGCCACGTAACATAAGTGTCCATGACACGTGGTGTACACTGGCCACTGTGAGAAATGTTGAAACTACTTCATTAAACACATCAAGCAGAGTTGCCAATTAGAAGTAGTGTAATCCTTCACATGGGGTGTGTTGCAAGTCCTTGACATGCCAACGCCACCCTCCACCTCTGATCCAATGTTTACAATCATTGAGGAAGTAAGGCTCTGCCTCCGTCCCACTCCATCACTACCTCCCTGACCAGGCCGAGATATGCATCACTGTGACATGCGAATTATTCGAGCCATGTCAGACAGATCTTGACCGTTGTGTATATTACACTTGATGTGGTATGAGTGACCGGCAGTGTTGAGGCCCCAAGAATAAATCAGCAGCTGTGTAAACGCTCCCCAAACCGGCTCGGTCTGGTCCACGTCTCCCAGGGTTGCGTCTACCCCATCCCTGGCACCAGTCATGTTGCATCCTTGAATAATGACACCTAACCTCACCACCTACTACACCTGACACACCTCTCTCTCGTGCACGTCACGATGCCAGCAGTCATGGCCAGAGGTCAACAGATCATCCACTTTTTTCAAAATCTTAAAATATATCATCGTCTAAATATACATAAATAAAGAATTTCAATGAGTACTGGGTGAAGGGCACATATCTAGGGGAAGGTGGAGGCCAGTATAGAACGTACAGTGGGTGCAGTACATCAGCGCAGGAGGGTTACTAGTGTGGGGCCCAGGGACCGAGAGGAGGGAGTGAGGTAGGTCTGGGATACATGATATACAGTTACAAGATAGTGTGTGATGCTAACAGGAACATAGCTAACAATATCTGTGTCATACACAGAAAGTTAAAACGTGTTATACATGTACACAACATCTTGTTAACATTCGAATTAAGTGTATACACAAATTACATGTACACTGAGGTGTGTATGTGGAAGGTGCCACAGTGCAGAACACATTCGTTAACAATAATAGCAGTACGAGAGGTGAAAGATACATAACATGCTGGACATACACAATATACTGGCACTGGGCAGGCTGATGACACAACACACTGGTCGATGTAATTATCCTGCTTGTACCGGGCAGGATAACACGTGTTTACATGGGCCCACACCCATCTCCTGCTTCAACTGACGTCCAGCATCACAGAACCCTTGCCAAGCTTGCCTCGTATTACTCGACCCACCACCTTACCATACCTCTTCCTCACCATAATCCCGCACCACTAGTAGCCTACCACTGCCCTCTGTCACCTCACTTTGTATATCCTAACTAATAAAACGCTGTTGTTGTTGTTGTTGTTGTTGTTTACCGTGCTTCCTTGCCCTTCTCTCAGTTATACCACAGCAATAAATCCTACCAGAACAAACACCCAGCTAAACTATCTATAATCACAATGAAGTGAGCAATGATTTTGTGACATTCGGTAATACAGTATCCTGGTTTATGTTCATCAGGTGCAGAACAGAGTCGACATTTGGAATGTTCAGGATCATGGGTTCTGGCGACCTGCCACATGTACCTGTGTCCTTGTCGTATTCTGGCAGTTACAATATCACATCATTTGGTATGGGTCCAGTGCCTCATGCTTGCTTAGCCTACAATGATCACAGTACACGATGCAACAGTTACTTGGTCTTGCATACTCCCTCAAGAAGTTTTCTTCCTCGCGGGTTAATGTGAGTTTGGTCAACGTAGACTACGCCTTCACATAGAACAAGTCTGGCGTGGGGCAAACAGCAAGATTATGTACACGATCATGACACATAGGTCCACATGTGAAGGTATATATCATAAGTCCACATGTGAAGGTATACATCATACGTCCACACGTGAAGGTATACATCATACGTCCACATGTCAAGATATACATCATACGTCCACATGTCAAGGTATACATCATACGTCCACATGTCAAGGTATACATCATTCGTCCACATGTCAAGGTATACATCATACGTCCACATGTGAAGGTATAGATAGGAAATGGGTTCGTAGGCTAATGGGATCGGCTTCTATAAGCAATGAATGAATAACTAATGGAGCATTTTTCTGCAGAGAAGTCCTTCCGGAGGGAGGTGCAAGACCTGGTCTGGAGGTAGAGAGGATCACATGGTGTCCCCGGAGCTGGACGAGGTGACCTCACTACCATGAGACTACTGTGAAGTTCACAGTGGGCAGAGCTGGACCGGGGCTACGTTTTGTTACTGAGAGCGAATAAGGTCGTTATTGCTGTAAATAGCATAGCCAGCGCCGGCCTTACCGTTTCCCCGCAGGGACCCATCACTATACATAAGCAATGTCTCGCCAGGCATGGTGGTGAGCACGTTATCTAGTTGCTCACATAATCCCTGCAGGGTATAAGGCCTAGGTTGTCCCTGATGGCAATATACATACTAAACTCGGAGAGGTCTGAGGTGCCAAGGTTTAAGGGATACTGGTGCTAGATGTAGCGGGACTACTCCATGCAGTGGTCGTAGGTGGAATGACAGTGGGTTATTTCGTAGAGGGAATTGCGGTCGTCAATGACTTGTAGTAGATGCTGAGCAAAGCTAGGGCCTGGATGTGGGCTGCTGAGACAATTAGCACTATAGCTGCATTATGGCCTTGAATAAAATCAGTGATTGTGGAGAGGACAAGCCCAGTTCTCATAACCCTGGTCGACATGGGACAACCCATAATTAGTCTCGTCGCTATGATGGATACAACGTTTAGGGCAAGACAAAGTTTCGGATCAACCATAGACAGGTCCAGGCTTGAGGAAGGTCTCCTTGTTGGTGGCTCATATCAAAGTGATCGAGAAGAGCATTAGTACGAGCCGTGACATTTAAGAGAAGTCGGAGCAACTCATAGGTGACGCCATCATCCACAGGTGCAATGGCCCTGTCTTGGAGAAGCGCACATCGTAGCTCGTCATAAGGGACTGGGACGTTGTCCATCTCAGTCTGATCACTGTAGGATATGACAACGGTAAAGCCTCTATTGACAACTGTGTGGCGCGGGGAATCCTGGACACAGTGAGGCAGTCCAGTGGTCTGTGGGTGATATGCCAGATCGTTGGTGTAGTCAAGAGGATTGTGATGTATGGCTGTAATCCAATCAATATCCTCCATGTCCGAATCTGGCGTGTGTGAGCATTAATGCCTTGTTGGAAATGATGTCAGGGGTCAGTTTGCACTCGTTCCTTCAATTCGCAAAATTCCTCTGAAGCTTTAAGAAAGAGAAGATTTATGACCGTTCCAATCTTAGTGTTACTTACCTGCCGATTATCGAACCTTCTCCTGAAGGGCTTATAATCACTGGTCCAGGTGTTCTTATGCTTCTAATGTGTTCGCAACACATAGCAGTCGTCCATGTTGTCAATGGTCTGTATCATGTTAGTAGAGATGGAGTCAGGTAATCGACATACCACTTGTTGTTAGCTTCATCAGTGTGCGGCCATGGAAGTTCCAGGGGATGGGGATACATGGCCCGACGTGAGGGATATAAGGGAATGTAGAGACTTTGTAGTTGATGATAATAAGAGAGTGATCAAGATATGAGGTCAGGAAACAATGACATGACTCTGTACAAGATTATAGCCTACTTCAAGATACAGATAACCGCAGAATACATGGCTAGGTTCAGATGTAGAGTAGTGATCAATGATGAATGAGAGGAACCGGAGACCAGTGTGATTGATAGTGAAGCCTCTAAGGGCGGGGTGGCGTGAGTTGAGGCCCCCTATATATAGATGAGGTTCTTAAGAGCAGGGGAGGGAAGTTGAGTACAGTCAAGTTTACCTGATCTAATACAGGTATTACAGATGTAAAGGTGAACATTACAGATGATAACTGTGAGGAGTTGATGAAGGTTATCCAGGGAGTCAGATTCACAGTTGAGAGCAGACGTGACAGAGGTAACAAGGCCATTTCCCTCAGTGTTCTTGAAACAATCATATCCCAATACATTATGAACAAAGGGATCACATGTTAAAGGAAAAGGTTCCTGGAGCCAGATTTGGTCAGGTTTGTAAGCTGGGCATCGCTAGTTATATCTATTCTTAAGACGACCTATATCACAAGAGAAGATCTCGTTCAGGGCCGCGTCACTGAATGTCGCCAGAATACTCGTTCACAACTGTAATCCCGGCATCAAGTGCGTCATGAAGGTGGCAGAAGTGTGACAGGCTTGCCTTGTATGCTGCGATATTCTGTATGTGCGCTTCTACATGCTCCGCACTTGCTAGTCTTCTCTGAGATCTCACATTTTGCAGCTGCTCATGAATCTCATGGCCATACGGATCCTTGCCACGTGGGCGGGACCCTCCAGACCCCTCGTTAGATGACTGAGTCTGGCTGGGCACCGCACCCGTTGAGGCAGGGGAGGCCTGGCCATCAGAGGAAGCCACCTGCTGCAGTAGTCGCTGGATGTCAGTGATGGCAGCCAGGATATCTCGCATCTGACGCTCCAGCCTTTCCATCCGTCGTTCAAGCTCGTCCAGCTTGTCCTCCTCAACGCAGCGCAGGTGTCCCCTGCGAACAGTAATGCCCCCGACACACGAAGGGGCGGAGAGGGGATAGCCTCTAGGTAGTGGTCCTCATTTTCTTCCCTCCGCCTTGTGTGTGCGTGTGTGTGTGTGTGTGTGTGTGTGTGTGTGTGTGTGTGTGTGTGTGTGTGTGTGTGTGTGAAGGGGGAGAGGGGTACTTTCTTCCAGGTCGGAACTCTCTGGTTAGGAGGCAGGACGCGCTGTCATAAGTCTGAGCAAAAATCGTATTCACAACAATTGTGAACAGTTATTATAACCAAAAACTGTTCGCAAGTTGTAAAATGTGGTTTTTGCTCACTTACAGCGAGTGGGCGTGTATGAGGCGGAGCTCCGGACGTAATGATGAACAACGGGGTAGAAGGCTGTGGAGAGCACCACTCGTCACACAGACGCATACAAACTATAAGATGAATCAAATTGGCGAGGGCAGTAGAGTGCTACACATGCGGCAAGTTACAAAGGTGGGCTTAGGGATCCATGTATTGTCAACAGACGGATATACGATATATGTTGGGGTCGCACACGTACATACGAGTGGTACATAGGGAAAGGTACCATAGACCGGCTTAGGGCCTCTGAATCCAACACAAATACACCCACACATTACAAGTAATGTTAGCCACGCATGACGGGCTGAGAGCCCCATGGCTTCACCATGAAGACAGACATACTACAGGATGGGTTGACACACATATCTACTAGTTAACATACCGAATATACAGGAAAAATGACTCCAAGTCATGGGTACAGTCAGTTACGTTGACGAAATTCAAGGTCGTCCTCGGCTTACATAGCCCGTTACACAGGTCGTCCTCAGGGCTCACATAGCCCGGTACACAGGTCGTCCTCAGGGCTCACATAGCCCGGTACAGACAGGTCGTCCTCAGGGCTCACATAGCCCGGTACAGACAGGTCGTCCTCAGGGCTCACATAGCCCGGTACAGACAGGTCGTCCTCAGGGCTCACATAGCCCGGTACAGACAGGTCGTCCTCAGGGCTCACATAGCCCGGTACAGACAGGTCGTCCTCTGGGCTCACATAGCCCGGTACAGACAGGTCGGCCTCAGGGCTCACATAGCCCGGTACAGACAGGTCGTCCTCAGGGCTCACATAGCCCGGTACAGACAGGTCGTCCTCAGGGCTCACATAGCCCGGTACAGACAGGGCATCCTCAGGGCTCACATAGCCCGGTACAGACAGGTCGTCCTCAGGGCTCACATAGCCCGGTACAGACAGGTCGGCCTCAGGGCTCACATAGCCCGGTACAGACAGGTCGGCCTCAGAGCCGGATACAGGACGACCTCAATTTGCTAGTGTCAATATTTACGTCCATAAAAGCTGAGACCTGGCGGCCTACAGCTGGTGTTACATGAGCAGTGTATGAGGTAGTGTGGGTTTATATGATACATCATCATGATAACCCACAATGTGTAATATCTCTCTAGGACAACGTTCTGCCTGCCATATACATGTGTACACCATGACAATAATCCTGAGGTTCACAGCAACTACTTCTGGACACGGTGGAGCGTTCTGTGCTCTCTGCAACTCTATGTGCACTTAGGCACGAATAAGTACGGATTTACGAATGAGCTTAACTTATCGGCCATTCTCATAACATCACAACGAACGATCTCGATGTACATCGAGAGGCGACCCAAAGGAAGAGTGTGTCAAGCCTGCGGAGGCGGCGGAGACGATGAGGGGCTGCTGGTCATACAAATCAACCCGCATCCACACACCCACACCAAGCCGCCGCTGGAGGGCAAAGCCCTAACAACAAGCTGCCTTCTGCGCCACACGTGCATCACAGGCGCGCGCGTGTGTGTGTGTATGTGCGCATGTTAGTGTGTGTTTGTGTGGTGACTGTTAGTGTAACTCAGGGATGGAGACGAAGCTTGTATTGTGTGACGATGATGATAATAATTATAATAATAATAACACATATTAAGGTGGAGGTCTACCAACGATGTTGACAGTGGTTGTGTGTACGAGTTTGTGTGGGTTCGTCGTGGTCGTGGTGCACTTCTGCAGATCAGGGACGAAACATCTCGAGTGACACAAGATGACGACGGCGGAAATGGCGAAGCAGCTTCTTAGTGAGCCATCAGATGAGGCCTACGTGATGACTGGACAGAGTTAAGAGGGTCAGTATGTTCGGTAAAGGAATCATTTTGTGCACCTCTTCTAGTGATCTCTGCAATTTAACGCATACGGAGGCTCAGGCGGGAGAGACATAACTGAGATGAAATAAAGTGAAGAAGGTCGAGCGTAGACGGTTTTAAGGTTAGACGCAGGAAATTAACGTGTATTGAGATGACTAAGAATCAGTGACGGTAACTGAAGGATCTGATGATGGTACTGGCGTGTTTCCTTTAGCCTAGTCAGTCGTGCTGAGCAACACTGAGAACCTCTATGAACTATCCAGCTAGCAGGAGGCTGGGCCAGGTCAGAGAGACAGCAGAATTTTCAGCCTTGGTGGAAGTTACTAGTGACGTTTGGATCCGCAGCACAACATAAGCAGGAGTGACACAAAAGCTTAAGACAGGTGGAAGAGTCGGGTTGCCTGATGAGCTGCTCACTTATAACATCCAAATAATTATTTTGTCTTTAATGACCATGTAAAAGTGGTACTTATCAAGACTTCATGAAAGCTTGCCCTTGGTCACCTTGGCTAAGCTTGGGAACTTCTTTATCTTCCCGTGAACCTTACGTAACCTAACACTACACCAACTTTCAAGATAATTTGAACCTACCAAACATAAGGAAATAATGGCTAGGAAACAAGACTACAGTCCCGGCAAGTGACACAGATGAACATCTGCACAAAGTACTTCTACCTAGACGGTGTTTACATACAATGGTGATGAGCTGATCTGCTTCTGACGAGTGATGCAGACTAGCTGTGTGACGTCACCATATCACATACACTGTACTCTGATGTCAACCTCAAACAAGTACAGACGAGCATGAACGCTAAACCTCCATGGCATAACACAAGCCACAGCAAGTGTGGCAAGTGGGAGAATTGCAGTACAATGGGAGTCACTCTCGAGTGGCAAAACACCAGTGGTGTGTGTGAAATGGCTGACTAAAGGAGCACTTGAAACATTCCCTATAACTGTACCAGAACGAAGGAGAGCAAAATGCCCACACTACATGGAGAACACGCTCTCTACTGCAACAGGAAAGTTTTTTTTTTTTTTTTTTCTTTAAGCCACGGCTCACGCAGGTAAGAAAGGCAAACCCGTCCAATGAACTGAGGAAAACGATAAATCTAATATATCATTTAGAAGAAGAAGAAGAAGAAGAAGAAGAAGAAGAAGAAGAAGAAGAAGAAGAGGAGGAGGAGGAGGAGGAGGAGGAGGAGGAGGAGGAGGAGGAAGAAGAGGAAGAAGAAGAAGAAGAAGAAGAAGAAGAAGAAGAAGAAGAAGAAGAAGAAGAAGAGGAGGAGGAGGAGGAGGAGGAGGAGGAGGAGGAGGAGGAGGAGGAGGAGGAGGAGAAGAAGAAGAAGAAGAAGAAGAAGAAGAAGAAGAAGAAGAAGAAGAAGAAGAAGAAGAAGAAGAGGAGGAGGAGGAGGAGGAGGAGGAGGAGGAGAAGGAGGAGGAGGAGGAAGAAGAAGAAGAAGAAGAAGAAGAAGAAGAAGAGGAGGAGGAAGAAGAGGAGGAGGAGGAGGAGGAGGAGGAGGAGGAGGAGGAGGAGGAGGAGGAAGAAGAAGAAGAAGAAGAAGAAGAAGAAGAAGAAGAAGAAGAAGAGGAAGAAGAGGAAGAAGAAGAAGAAGAAGAAGAGGAAGAAGGAAGAAGAAGAAAGTGATTTGCAGGACCAAAAACACAAGATGATGCTTCCACTCACATGAAAATTTGAAGGATGATCAGCGTCACCCACTCGGGACACACAAACACACACACAGATGGTTGCAAGAAGAGCGAGCAAGCAAACAAGCAAAATGACCCGGTGTTCAGTGAACCAAATATTACCTTAAAGGAAACCATGCAAGGGACCTTATCCTCATGACTGCTGACCAGGCACACCCACGCCCTAGTCCCCTCGAAACGCCGACTATGTCACTGGACGAACATAGCAAGCAGACATCCACGTGCAGCATCTTAAATAATTTTCCACGGGACGGCTACTGCCTGGCTGGCTGGAGGCCTCCAGCTGTGCTGTCCGTATAGCGGAAGTTATCATAGCAAAATAGTACAGACCCTAACTTAACTAAAGAAAATCCCACATTAACTAACAATAGATAAACAAATGTATAATCGCCACGGTGTTTCCCTCAGAAAATTTCTGAAGAAATATACCACGATCTAAGAACGTATTTCTAAGGAGTGAAAACGACGATTAGACATACATAACATTCAGACCCATACTGGAAGGTAAATAACAAATGACTACAAGCCAGCCACTGTAACACCCACTGATAAGAAACACACACAAACTGCACTTGACACTAACGTCCTGAAAGTCTTAATTACGTTTTACATAAAATGGACAAACAATATTTAAGATTAAACAATCATCAATAATCATGGTGAGTTCCGCAACGCCACGGGAGACCCAAGTCCGCGCGTAGATGAGAGTGACTTGCTGAACTTGAGAGTGGCAAGACGCGGGCAAACATGCCAAGACCAGCCAGGCTCCGTCCTACACCTCATCCTCTTCATGATCTGGACACAAGACTCGCCTACTACAATGTCAGAACTTCCTGACGACACAAAATTCGGAAAGAATACCGAGTCAAAGGGAGATTGCCGACACATTCAAAGAAATATGGACTTCATTGTAAACAAATGCATAAATAGAAATACAACAACGCCCCATACCAACCAACCTCAGTGAGAACACTCCCTTCTGCTCTGGTCGCTAAACTAGATCTAAGACGAAGAAAAACTGGACGTGGTAAAAAGGAAGGAAAAAAGATAACCAATGCGCTCAGATATAAGCCTTATGAGGAGAGACTTAGACATATATATCTAACATTATTCTCTCTCTCTCTCTCTCTCTCTCTCTCTCTCTCTCTCTCTCTCTCTCTCTCTCTCTCTCTCTCTCTCTCTCTCTCTCTCTCTCTCAACAAACCCTGAAAGAAATATCACAACACCTTATTGTTAATAACCTGAAATTCTAAGTTTGTCTCAACTCATTATATCTAGTCAGTAAAACTTACCACATGAAACACTGTAATGTATGTAATGAACTTTATGTGATGAACCAATCTGTAACAACTTATGTAATATCATTCCTCTGTGACCCCTGTCATCCTTTTGTGCTACCGCTCACACGATGAGCATGGGGGGGCACAATAAACTTGTCTGGGATACCGGCATACATCAATCTTTCTCTTTTAGTGTACCACACTTCCGTCCCACCTCATCCAGTGTACCACACTTCCGTCCCACCTCATCCAGTGTACCACACTTCCGTCCCACCTCATCCAGTGTACCACACTTCCGTCCCACCTCATCCAGTGTACCACACTTCCGTCCCACCTCATCCAGTGTACCACACTTCCGTCCCACCTCATCCAGTGTACCACACTTCCGTCCCACCTCATCCAGTGTACCACACTTCCGTCCCACCTCATCCAGTGTACCACACTTCCGTCCCACCTCATCCAGTGTACCACACTTCCGTCCCACCTCATCCAGTGTACCACACTTCCGTCCCACCTCATCCAGTGTACCACACTTCCGTCCCACCTCATCCAGTGTACCACACTTCCGTCCCACCTCATCCAGTGTACCACACTTCCGTCCCACCTCATCCAGTGTACCACACTTCCGTCCCACCTCATCCAGTGTACCACACTTCCGTCCCACCTCATCCAGTGTACCACACTTCCGTCCCACCTCATCCAGTGTACCACACTTCCGTCCCACCTCATCCAGTGTACCACACTTCCGTCCCACCTCATCCAGTGTACCACACTTCCGTCCCACCTCATCCAGTGTACCACACTTCCGTCCCACCTCATCCAGTGTACCACACTTCCGTCCCACCTCATCCAGTGTACCACACTTCCGTCCCACCTCATCCAGTGTACCACACTTCCGTCCCACCTCATCCAGTGTACCACACTTCCGTCCCACCTCATCCAGTGTACCACACTTCCGTCCCACCTCATCCAGTGTACCACACTTCCGTCCCACCTCATCCAGTGTACCACACTTCCGTCCCACCTCATCCAGTGTACCACACTTCCGTCCCACCTCATCCAGTGTACCACACTTCCGTCCCACCTCATCCAGTGTACCACACTTCCGTCCCACCTCATCCAGTGTACCACACTTCCGTCCCACCTCATCCAGTGTACCACACTTCCGTCCCACCTCATCCAGTGTACCACACTTCCGTCCCACCTCATCCAGTGTACCACACTTCCGTCCCACCTCATCCAGTGTACCACACTTCCGTCCCACCTCATCCAGTGTACCACACTTCCGTCCCACCTCATCCAGTGTACCACACTTCCGTCCCACCTCATCCAGTGTACCACACTTCCGTCCCACCTCATCCAGTGTACCACACTTCCGTCCCACCTCATCCAGTGTACCACACTTCCGTCCCACCTCATCCAGTGTACCACACTTCCGTCCCACCTCATCCAGTGTACCACACTTCCGTCCCACCTCATCCAGTGTACCACACTTCCGTCCCACCTCATCCAGTGTACCACACTTCCGTCCCACCTCATCCAGCGTACCACACTTCCGTCCCACCTCATCCAGTGTACCACACTTCCGTCCCACCTCATCCAGTGTACCACACTTCCGTCCCACCTCATCCAGTGTACCACACTTCCGTCCCACCTCATCCAGTGTACCACACTTCCGTCCCACCTCATCCAGTGTACCACACTTCCGTCCCACCTCATCCAGTGTACCACACTTCCGTCCCACCTCATCCAGTGTACCACACTTCCGTCCCACCTCATCCAGTGTACCACACTTCCGTCCCACCTCATCCAGTGTACCACACTTCCGTCCCACCTCATCCAGTGTACCACACTTCCGTCCCACCTCATCCAGTGTACCACACTTCCGTCCCACCTCATCCAGTGTACCACACTTCCGTCCCACCTCATCCAGTGTACCACACTTCGTCCCACCTCATCCAGTGTACCACACTTCCGTCCCACCTCATCCAGTGTACCACACTTCCGTCCCACCTCATCCAGTGTACCACACTTCCGTCCCACCTCATCCAGTGTACCACACTTCCGTCCCACCTCATCCAGTGTACCACACTTCCGTCCCACCTCATCCAGTGTACCACACTTCCGTCCCACCTCATCCAGTGTACCACACTTCCGTCCCACCTCATCCAGTGTACCACACTTCCGTCCCACCTCATCCAGTGTACCACACTTCCGTCCCACCTCATCCAGTGTACCACACTTCCGTCCCACCTCATCCAGTGTACCACACTTCCGTCCCACCTCATCCAGTGTACCACACTTCCGTCCCACCTCATCCAGTGTACCACACTTCCGTCCCACCTCATCCAGTGTACCACACTTCCGTCCCACCTCATCCAGTGTACCACACTTCCGTCCCACCTCATCCAGTGTACCACACTTCCGTCCCACCTCATCCAGTGTACCACACTTCCGTCCCACCTCATCCAGTGTACCACACTTCCGTCCCACCTCATCCAGTGTACCACACTTCCGTCCCACCTCATCCAGTGTACCACACTTCCGTCCCACCTCATCCAGTGTACCACACTTCCGTCCCACCTCATCCAGTGTACCACACTTCCGTCCCACCTCATCCAGTGTACCACACTTCCGTCCCACCTCATCCAGTGTACCACACTTCCGTCCCACCTCATCCAGCGTACCACACTTCCGTCCCACCTCATCCAGTGTACCACACTTCCGTCCCACCTCATCCAGTGTACCACACTTCCGTCCCACCTCATCCAGTGTACCACACTTCCGTCCCACCTCATCCAGTGTACCACACTTCCGTCCCACCTCATCCAGTGTACCACACTTCCGTCCCACCTCATCCAGTGTACCACACTTCCGTCCCACCTCATCCAGTGTACCACACTTCCGTCCCACCTCATCCAGTGTACCACACTTCCGTCCCACCTCATCCAGTGTACCACACTTCCGTCCCACCTCATCCAGTGTACCACACTTCCGTCCCACCTCATCCAGCGTACCACACTTCCGTCCCACCTCATCCAGTGTACCACACTTCCGTCCCACCTCATCCAGTGTACCACACTTCCGTCCCACCTCATCCAGTGTACCACACTTCCGTCCCACCTCATCCAGTGTACCACACTTCCGTCCCACCTCATCCAGTGTACCACACTTCCGTCCCACCTCATCCAGTGTACCACACTTCCGTCCCACCTCATCCAGTGTACCACACTTCCGTCCCACCTCATCCAGTGTACCACACTTCCGTCCCACCTCATCCAGTGTACCACACTTCCGTCCCACCTCATCCAGTGTACCACACTTCCGTCCCACCTCATCCAGTGTACCACACTTCCGTCCCACCTCATCCAGTGTACCACACTTCCGTCCCACCTCATCCAGTGTACCACACTTCCGTCCCACCTCATCCAGTGTACCACACTTCCGTCCCACCTCATCCAGTGTACCACACTTCCGTCCCACCTCATCCAGTGTACCACACTTCCGTCCCACCTCATCCAGTGTACCACACTTCCGTCCCACCTCATCCAGTGTACCACACTTCCGTCCCACCTCATCCAGTGTACCACACTTCCGTCCCACCTCATCCAGTGTACCACACTTCCGTCCCACCTCATCCAGTGTACCACACTTCCGTCCCACCTCATCCAGTGTACCACACTTCCGTCCCACCTCATCCAGTGTACCACACTTCCGTCCCACCTCATCCAGTGTACCACACTTCCGTCCCACCTCATCCAGTGTACCACACTTCCGTCCCACCTCATCCAGTGTACCACACTTCCGTCCCACCTCATCCAGTGTACCACACTTCCGTCCCACCTCATCCAGTGTACCACACTTCCGTCCCACCTCATCCAGTGTACCACACTTCCGTCCCACCTCATCCAGTGTACCACACTTCCGTCCAACCTCATCCAGTGTACCACACTTCCGTCCCACCTCATCCAGTGTACCACACTTCCGTCCCATCTCATCCAGTGTACCACACTTCCGTCCCACCTCATCCAGTGTACCACACTTCCGTCCCACCTCATCCAGTGTACCACACTTCCGTCCCACCTCATCCAGCGTACCACACTTCCGTCCCACCTCATGCAGTGTACCACACTTCCGTCCCACCTCATCCAGTGTACCACACTTCCGTCCCACCTCATCCAGTGTACCACACTTCCGTCCCACCTCATCCAGTGCAGAACACTTCCGTCCCACCTCATCCAGTGCACCACACTTCCGTCCCACCTCATCCAGTGTACCACACTTCCGTCCCACCTCATGCAGTGTACCACATTTCCGTCCCACCTCATCCAGTGTACCATACCTCTATAAAACCTCATCTAGTATCAGTACACACACGCACACACACACACACACACACACACACACACACAACGAGTGCCCCACCAATCTAACGGGCCTCGGTTCGAATTCTGTACAAAGGAGGAGGCTCATAACCAACCCAGCTGTTCATCCTCTCCATTTGGAATGGTCGATGAATGGGTACCAGACATAAGCTGGTATGAGTATACACAAAGTTTATATATATATATATATATATATATATATATATATATATATATATATATATATTTTTTTTTTTTTTTTTTTGCTTTGTCGCTGTCTCCCGCGTTTGCGAGGTAGCGCAAGGAAACAGACGAAAGAAATGGCCCAACCCACCCCCATACACATGTATATACATACGTCCACACACGCAAATATACATATCTACACAGCTTTCTATGGTTTACCCCAGACGCTTCACATGCCCTGATTCAATCCACTGACAGCATGTCAACCCCGGTATACCACATCGCTCCAATTCACTCTATTCCTTGCCCTCCTTTCACCCTCCTGCATGTTCAGGCCCCGATCACACAAAATCTTTTTCACTCCATCTTTCCACCTCCAATTTGGTCTCCCTCTTCTCCTCGTTCCCTCCACCTCCGACACATATATCCTCTTGGTCAATCTTTCCTCACTCATTCTCTCCATGTGCCCAAACCATTTCAAAACACCCTCTTCTGCTCTCTCAACCACGCTCTTTTTATTTCCACACATCTCTCTTACCCTTATGTTACTTACTCGATCAAACCACCTCACACCACACATTGTCCTCAAACATCTCATTTCCAGCACATCCATCCTCCTGCGCACATCTCTATCCATAGCCCACGCCTCGCAACCATACAACATTGTTGGAACCACTATTCCTTCAAACATACCCATTTTTGCTTTCCGAGATAATGTTCTCGACTTCCACACATTCTTCAAGGCTCCCAGAATTTTCGCCCCCTCCCCCACCCTATGATCCACTTCCGCTTCCATGGTTCCATCCGCTGCCACATCCACTCCCAGATATCTAAAACACTTTACTTCCTCCAGTTTTTCTCCATTCAAACTCACCTCCCAACTGACTTGACCCTCAACCCTACTGTACCTAATAACCTTGCTCTTATTCACATTTACTCTTAACTTTCTTCTTTCACACACTTTACCAAACTCAGTCACCAGCTTCTGCAGTTTCTCATATGAATCAGCCACCAGCGCTGTATCATCAGCGAACAACAACTGACTCACTTCCCAAGCTCTCTCATCCCCAACAGACTTCATACTTGCCCCTCTTTCCAAAACTCTTGCATTCACCTCCCTAACAACCCCATCCATAAACAAATTAAACAACCATGGAGACATCACACACCCCTGCCGCAAACCTACATTCACTGAGAACCAATCACTTTCCTCTCTTCCTACACGTACACATGCCTTACATCCTCGATAAAAACTTTTCACTGCTTCTAACAACTTGCCTCCCACACCATATATTCTTAATACCTTCCACAGAGCATCTCTATCAACTCTATCATATGCCTTCTCCAGATCCATAAATGCTACATACAAATCCATTTGCTTTTCTAAGTATTTCTCACATACACTCTTCAAAGCAAACACCTGATCCACACATCCTCTACCACTTCTGAAACCACACTGCTCTTCCCCAATCTTATTATTATACTTTGTCGCTGTCTCCCGCGTTAGCGAGGTAGCGCAAGGAAATAGACGAAAGAATGGCCCAACCCACCCACATACACATGCATATACATAAACACCCTCCCACGCACATACATACCAATACATTTCAAGGTATACATACATATACATGCACAGATATATACATATATACACATGTACATATCCATACTTGCTGCCTCCATCCATTCTCGTCGCCACCCCGCCACACATGAAAAAAAGCACCCCCATCCCCGCGCGCGCGAGGTAGCGCTAGGAAAAGACAACAAAGGCCAAATTCGTTCACACTCAGTCTCTAGCTGTCATGTATAATGCACCAAAACACATCTCCCTTTCCACATCCAGGCCCCACAAAACTTTCCATGGTTCATCCCAGACGCTTCACTTGCACTGGTTCAATTCACTGACATCACGTCGACCCCGGTATACCACATGGTTCCAATTCACTCTATTCCTTGCACATCTTTCACCTTCCTGTATGTTCAGGCCTCAATTGCTCAAAATCTTTTTCATTCCATCCTTCCACCTCCAATTTGGTCTCCCACATCTCGTTCCCTCCATCTCTGAAACATATATCCCCATTGTCAATCTTTCCTCACTCATTCTCTCCAAGTGTCCAAACCATTCCAATACACCCTCTTCTGCTGTCTCAACCACACTCTTTTTATTACCACACATCTCTCGTACCCTTTCATTGCATACTCGATCAAACCCCCTCACACCACATATTGTCCTCACACATTTCATTTCCAACACATCCATCCTCCTCCACACAACCCTATCTATAGCCCATGCCTCGAAACAATATAACACTGTTGGAACAACTATTCCTTCAAACATACTCATTTTTGATCTCCGAGATAACGTTCTCGGCTTCCATACATTCTTCAATGTTCCCAGAACCTTCGCCCCCTCCCTCACCCTGTAACTCACTTCTGCTTCCATGGTTCCATCCGCTGCTAAATCCACTCCCAGATATCTAAAACACTTGACTTACTCCAATTTTTCTCCATTCAAACTTACCTCCCAATTAACGTGTCCCTCAACCCTACTGAACCTAACCTTGCTCTTATTCACATTTACTCAGCCTTCTTTCACGCTCTTATTTACATTTACTCAGCCTTCTTTCACACACTTCACCAAACTCAGTCACCAACTTCTGCAATGTCTCACCCGAATCAGCCACCAGCGTTGTATCATCAGCGAACAACAACTGACTCACTTCCCTAGCCCTTTCATCCACAACAGACTGCATGCTTGCCCCTCTCTCCAAAACTCTTGCATTCACCTCCCTAACTACCCCATCCATACACAAATTAAACAACCATGGAGACATCTCACACACCCCTGACGTAAACCGACATTCACTGGTAACTAATCACTTTCCAATAGATATATTAGAAAGGATCACAATTTTGCGCGTGATGAAGTATATTCCTATGAGTCCAAGGGGAAAATGAAACACGATAAGTTCCCAAGCGCACTCTCGTGTAATAATCACATCATCAGGGAGTCACACGAGAGAAATATAACAGTCAGTTGATATACAACGAAGGGACGGAGCTAGGACGCCATTTGGTATACATGTGATTGTCCAAGACAGACAAGGAGCGTATCATAAACTTATTATGTGGACAAGAAGGTGAATTGTTTCCAAATTTTATCAACAGTAAAGTTGTCCAATTTGTATAGACCATCACTAATATTAAGGCTAAATTCTTTGGGTGTGTGTTTAATAATAGAAGATTTAATGATATTTCTCGTGGTACTAGAGTTAGAGTTAATAACTGAGATGGCATTACTCCAGTCAATGCAATGATCATAGTTTTTAACGTGATTAAACAAGGCATTTGATTCTTGTCCTGTTCATATACTATATTTATGTTGCTTAAGTCTAATAGAAACATCCTTACCAGTCTGCCCAACATAAAACTTATCACAGTTTCTACATGGCACTTTATAAATGCACCCAGGAGAATTTTCTGGCGAGTTCCTAAGATATTCTTTATATCATTATTGTTGCTTAAGGCAACATTTACATTAATGGATTTAAGCAACATGAGGAGTAAAGTAAAATTATTATTAAATGGGAGAACTAAAAGATTCTTGGTGTCAATGGGAGGTTTGGGCTCAACTCTATAAAATGATTTCTTTGCTTACTTAAGGGATTTATCAATGAAAGATCTGAGGTACTTTAACTTTAATCCAATAGTATATATCTTCTCAAACTCATCATCAATAAACTCTGGACTGCAAATACGTGATGCCCTAAGGAACATAGATTGAAATGATGATAATTTAACTTAATATAAGTGAAGTCTATACATATTGGATAACTTTATTGTTGATAAAATTTGGAAACAATTCATCTTCTTGTCCACATAATAAGTTTATGATACGCTCGTTGTCTGACTTAGACAATCACATGTTTACCAAATGGCGTCCTTGCTCCATCCCTTCGTTGTATATCAACTGACTTATATTTCTCTCTTCTGTCTCCCCTGATGATGTGATTATTACCCGAAAGTGCACTTGAAAACTTATCGTGTTTCATTCTCCCTATGGACTCGTACGAATATATATATATATATATATATATATATATATATATATATATATATATATATATATATATATATTTGCCGCTGTCTCCCGCGTTTGCGAGGTAGCGCAAGGAAACAGACGAAAGAAATGGCCCAACCCACCCCCATACACATGTATATACATACGTCCACACACGCAAGTATACATACCTACACAGCTTTCCATGGTTTACCCCAGACGCTTCACATGCCCTGATTCAATCCACTGACAGCACGTCAACCCCCGTATACCACATCGATCCAATTCACTCTATTCCTTGCCCTCCTTTCACTCTTCTGCATGTTCAGGCCGCGATCACACAAAATCTTTTTCACTCCATCTTTCCACCTCCAATTTGGTCTCCCACTTCTCCTCGTTCCCTCCACCTCCGACACATATATCCTCTTGGTCAATCTTTCCTCACTCATTCTCTCCATGTGCCCAAACCATTTCAAAACACCCTCTTCTGCTCTCTCAACCACGCTCTTTTTATTTCCACACATCTCTCTTACCCTTACGTTACTTACTCTATCAAACCACCTCACACCACACATTGTCCTCAAACATCTCATTTCCAGCACATCCATCCTCCTGCGCACAACTCTATCCATAGCCCACGCCTCGCAACCATACAACATTGTTGGAACCACTATTCCTTCAAACATACCCATTTTTGCTTTCCGAGATAATGTTCTCGACTTCCACACATTCTTCAAGGCTCCCATATTTTCGCCCCCTCCCCCACCCTATGATCCACTTCCGCTTCCATGGTTCCATCCGCTGCCAGATCCACTCCCAGATATCTAAAACACTTTACTTCCTCCAGTTTTTCTCCATTCAAACTTACCTCCCAATTGACTTGACCCTCAACCCTACTGTACCTAATAACCTTGCTCTTATTCACATTTACTCTTAACTTTCTTCTTTCACACACTTTACCAAACTCAGTCACCAGCTTCTGCAGTTTCTCACATGAATCAGCCACCAGCGCTGTATCATCAGCGAACAACAACTGACTCACTTCCCAAGCTCCTCTCATCCACAACAGACTTCATACTTGCCCCTCTTTCCAAAACTCTTGCATTCACCTCCTAACAACCCCATCCATAAACAAATTAAACAACCATGGAGACATCACACACCCCTGCCGCAAACCTACATTCACTGAGAACCAATCACTTTCCTCTCTTCCTACACGTACACATGCCTTACATCCTCGATAAAAACTTTCACTGCTTCTAACAACTTGCCTCCCACACCATATATTCTTAATACCTTCCACAGAGCATCTCTATCAACTCTATCATATGCCTTCTCCAGATCCATAAATGCTACATACAAATCCATTTGCTTTTCTAAGTATTTCTCACATACATTCTTCAAAGCAAACACCTGATCCACACATCCTCTACCACTTCTGAAACCACACTGCTCTTCCTCAATCTGATGCTCTGTATATGCCTTCACCCTCTCAATCAATACCCTCCCATATAATTTACCAGGAATACTCAACAAACTTATACCTCTGTAATTTGAGCACTCACTCTTATCCCCTTTGCCTTTGTACAATGGCACTATGCACGCATTCCGCCAATCCTCAGGCACCTCACCATGAGTCATACGTACATTAAATAACCTTACCAACCAGTCAATAATACAGTCACCCCCTTTTTTAATAAATTCCACTGCAATACCATCCAAACCTGCTGCCTTGCCGGCTTTCATCTTCCGCAAAGCTTTTACTACCTCTTCTCTGTTTACCAAATCATATATATATATATATATATATATATATATATATATATATATATATATATATATATATATATATATATATATATATATATATTATTATTTTATTTTTTTTTATTATACTTTGTCGCTGTCTCCCGCGTTTGCGAGGTAGCGCAAGGAAACAGACGAAAGAAATGGCCCAACCCCCCCCCATACACATGTATATACATACGTCCACACACGCAAATATACATACCTACACAGCTTTCCATAGCTTACCCCAGACGCTTCACATGCCTTGATTCAATCCACTGACAGCACGTCAACCCCGGTATACCACATCGCTCCAATTCACTCTATTCCTTGCCCTCCTTTCACCCTCCTGCATGTTCAGGCCCCGATCACACAAAATCTTTTTCACTCCATCTTTCCACCTCCAATTTGGTCTCCCTCTTCTCCTTGTTCCCTCACCTCCGACACATATATCCTCTTGGTCAATCTTTCCTCACTCATCCTCTCCATGTGCCCAAACCACTTCAAAACACCCTCTTCTGCTCTCTCAACCACGCTCTTTTTATTTCCACACATCTCTCTTACCCTTACGTTACTCACTCGATCAAACCACCTCACACCACACATTGTCCTCAAACATCTCATTTCCAGCACATCCCATCCTCCTGCGCACAACTCTATCCATAGCCCACGCCTCGCAACCATACAACATTGTTGGAACCACTATTCCTTCAAACATACCCATTTTTGCTTTCCGAGATAATGTTCTCGACTTCCACACATTCTTCAAGGCCCCCAGGATTTTCGCCCCCTCCCCCACCCTATGATCCACTTCCGCTTCCATGGTTCCATCCGCTGCCAGATCCACTCCCAGATATCTAAAACACTTCACTTCCTCCAGTTTTTCTCCATTCAAACTCACCTCCCAATTGACTTGACCCTCAACCCAACTATACCTAATAACCTTGCTCTTATTCACACATATATATATATATATATATATATATATATATATATATATATATATATATATATATATATATATATATATATATTATATTTATTATATTTCTATTTTGCTTTGTCGCTGTCTCCCGCGTTTGCGAGGTAGCGCAAAGAAACAGACGAAAGAAATGGCCCAACCCACCCCCATACACATGTATATACATACACGTCCACACACGCAAATATACATACCTATACATCTCAATGTACACATATATATACACACACAGACACATACATATATACCCATGCACACAATTCACACTGTCTGCCTTTATTCATTCCCATCGCCACCTCGCCACACATGGAATACCATCCCCCTCCCCCCTCATGTGTGCGAGGTAGCGCTAGGAAAAGACAACAAACGCCCCATTCGTTCACACTCAGTCTCTAGCTGTCATGCAATAATGCCCGAAACCACAGCTCCCTTTCCACATCCAGGCCCCACACAACTTTCCATGGTTTACCCCAGACGCTTCACATGCCCTGATTCAATCCACTGACAGCACGTCAACCCCGGTATACCACATCGATCCAATTCACTCTATTCCTTGCCCGCCTCACCCTCCTGCAGTTTCAGGCCCCAATCACACAAAATCTTTTTCACTCCATCTTTCCACCTCCAATTTGGTCTCCCACTTCTCCTCGTTCCCTCCATCTCCGACACATATATCCTCTTGGTCAATCTTTCCTCACTCATTCTCTCCATGTGCCCAAACCATTCCAAAACACCCTCTTCTGCACTCTCAACCAAGCTCTTCTTATTTCCACACATCTCTCTTACCCTTCCATTACTTACTCGCTCAAACCACCTCACACCACACATTGTCCTCAAACATCTCATTTCCAGCACATCCACCCTCCTGCGCACAACTCTATCCATAGCCGAAGCCTCGCAACCATACAACATTGTTGGAACCACTATTCCTTCAAACATACCCATTTTTGCTTTCCGAGATAATGTTCTCGACTTCCACACATTCTTCAAGGCTCCCAGGATTTTCGCCCCCTCCCCCACCCTATGATTCACTTCCGCTTCCATGGTTCCATCCGCTGGCAGATCCACTCCCAGATATCTAAAACACTTTACTTCCTCTAGTAGGCGGGGCCGTAGAGCGGTAGAGAGCAGTTCCTGAGAGTCAGGTTTGTCATATCTGTGGTCCAGTGGTATGTTGACAGCCTACTTTACGCTTTTGACCTGACCCTACTGGGTCAGGTCAATGTCATATCCAGTGTGTGTGTGTGTGTGTGTGTGTGTGTGGTACAGACACGTCATCTGTGCCTCGTCAAGGAAAACGTAACGTAAGACGATCATAATGTGTAATACAATGAAACACTGGCACACTTTACGTGTAGTGGGAAATGCATCATTTCCACCAACCATACAGTAGGTCCCGTCCAGGAAAAGATAAAGACGAAATGTATGTAGGCCAGCATGACGGACATGACGTCGTGTGGAAAGGATGCAGAGCGACCCAATTTTGTAACATCCTACAATGTAATATCACTCCACTGGGCTCTAACGAAGACCATGAGTGACTCTCTGTAATGCTTTTGCGCTACCACTCACAAGACGAGCTTGGGAGGCACAATAAACTCCCCGGGGATAGCGGTACACGTCATTCTAAATCCATAAGACATGGTCAGGCAGGCGGGCGGGCAGGCAGGAACACAACTTCTCCTCCTCAACTTACGCAGGTGGTCATAATGTGGACACTGTCTCGCTCACACCCCACACCCGGGTGAAGTCATCAGCCGTGTGAGGAACCATTATTGCCACACAGTCAGCGGGTCACCAGGAAGACTCTCACTCTGTACTACTGGCGTGGACTGACACAAGGTGCTCTGGTGGGGTTATGACGAGGTGTTCTGGTGGGGTTTTTACGAGTGTTCTGGTGGGGTTATGACGAGGTGCTTTGGTGGGGGTTTTTGGGCGAGGTGCTCTGGTAGGGTTTTAAAGAGGGGTTCTGGTGGGGTTATGACGAGTGCCCCTGGTGGGTTAAAGACGAGGTGTTCGGGGTGTTATGACGAGGGTTGGTTTTTGGTTGGGTTATGACGAGGTGCCTGGTGGGGTTATGACAGGTGCTCTGGTGGGGTTATGAAGAGGTGTTCTGGTGGGATTATGACGAGGTGTTCTGGTGGGGTTATGAGAGGTTTCTGGTGGGTTATGACGAGGTGTTTGGTGGGGTTTATGACGAGGTGTTCTGGTGGTTATGGCGAGGTTTTTCTGGTAAAGGTTAGGACGGGTGCTCTGGTGGGGTTATGACGAGGTGCTCTGGTGGGGTTATGGCGAGGTGTTCTGGTGGGGTTATGACGAGGTGTTCTGGTGGGGTTATGGCGAGGTGTTCTGGTGGGGTTATGACGAGGTGTTCTGGTGGGGTTATGACGAGGTGCTCGGATGGAGTTATGACGAGGTGCTCTGGTGGGGTTATGACGAGGTGCTCTGGTGGGGTTATGACGAGTGGCTCTGGTGGGGGTTATGACGAGGTGTTCTGGTGGGGTTATGACGAGGTACTCTGGTGGGGTTATGACGAGGTGCTCTGGTAGGGTTATAAAGAGGTGCTCTGGTGAGGTTATGATAGGGTGTTTTGGTGGGGTTATGACGAAGTGCTCTGGTGGAGTTATGACGAGGTGCTTTAGTGGGGTTATGAAGAGGTGCTCTGATGGGGTTATGACGAGGTGTTCTGGTGGGGTTATGACGAGGTGCTCTAGTGGGGTTATGACGAGGTGTTCTGGTGGAGTTATGACGAGGTGATCTGGTGGGGTTATGACGAGGTGTTCTGGTGGGGTTATGACGAGGTGTTCTGGTAGGTTTATGACGAGGTGTTCTGGTGGGGTTATGGCGAGGTGTTCTGGTGGGGTTATGACCCAAGGTGTTCTGGTGTGAGGGTTATGAAGAGGTGTTCTGGTGGGGTTATGACGAGGTGCTTAGGTGGTAGTTCAGTGACGACGGTGCTCTGGTGAGGTTTATGACGATGTGCTCTGCGCTGGGGTTGGTGGGTTTTGAACGAAGTGTTCTCTGGTGGGGTTATGACGAGGTGTTCTGGTAGGATTATGACGAGGTGCTCTGCTGGGGTTATGACGAGGTTTTCTGGTGGGGTTATGACGAGGTGCTCTGGTGGGGTTATGACGAGATGTTCTGGTGGGGTTATGACTAGGTGCTCTGGTGGGATATGGACGAGATGTTCTGTGGGGTTATGAGGGTGTTCTGGTGGGGTTATGACGAGGTGCTCTGGTGGGGTTATGACGAGGTGTTCTGGTGGGGTTATGACGAGGTGCTCTGGTGGGATTATGACGAGATGTTCTGGTGGGGTTATGACGAGGTGTTCTGGTGGGGTTATGACGAGGTGCTCTGGTGGGATTATGACGAGATGTTCTTGTGGGGTTATGACGAGGTGTTCTGGTGGGGTTATGACGAGGTGCTCTGGTGGGGTTATGACGAGGTGTTCTGGTTGTGTTATGACGAGGTGCTCTGGTGGGATTATGACGAGGTGTTCTGGTGGGATTATGACGAGGTGTTCTGGTGGGGTTATTACGAGGTGTTCTGTTGGGGTTATGACCAGGTGTTCTGGTGGGGTTATGACGAGGTGTTCTGGTAGGTTTATGACGAGGTGCTCTGTGAGGTTATGATGAGTTGTTCTGGTGGGGTTATGACGAGGTGCTCTGGTAGGGTTATGACGAGGTGCTCTGTGAGGTTATGATGAGGTGTTCTGGTGGGGTTATGACGAGGTGCTCTGGTGGGGTTATGACGAGGTGCTCTATGAGGTTATGATAAGGTGTTCTGGTGGGGTTATAACGAGGTGCTCTGGTGGGCTTATGACGAGGTGCTCTGGTGAGGTTATGACGAGGTGCTCTGTGAGGTTATGACGAGGTGTTCTGGTGGGGTTATAACGAGGTGCTATGGTGGGGTTATGACGAGGTGTTCTGGTAGGGTTATGACGAGGTGTTCTGGTGGGGTTATGACGAGGTGCTCTGATGGGGTTATGACTAGGTGCTCTGGTGAGGTTATGACTTGGAGCTCTGGTGGGGTTATGACGAGGTGCTCTGTGAGGTTATGACGAGGTGTTCTGGTGGGGTTATGACAAGGTGTTCTGGTGGGGTTATGACGAGGTGCTCTGTGAGGTTATGACGAGGTGCTCTGGTGAGGTTATGACGAGGTGCTCTGGTGAGGTTATGACGAGGTCTTCTGGTGGGGTTATGACGAGGTGTTCTGGTGGGGTTATGACGAGGTGCTCTGTGAGGTTATGACGAGGTGTTCTGGTGGGGCTATGACGAGGTGCTTGCTTTGGTGGGGTTATGACGAGGTGCTCTGGTGGGGTTATGACGAGGTGCTCTAGTGAGGTTATGATGAGGTGTTCTGGTGGGGTTATGACGAGGTGTTCTGGTGAGGTTATGACGAGGTGTTCTGGTGGGGTTATGACGAGGTGCTCTGTGAGGTTATGACGAGGTGTTCTGGTGGGGTTATGACGAGGTGCTTGCTCTGGTGGGGTTATGACGAGGTGTTCTGGTGGGGTTATGACGAGGTGTTCTGGTGGGGTTATGACGAGGTGCTCTGTGAGGTTATGACGAGGTGTTCTGGTGGGGTTATGACGAGGTGCTTGCTCTGGTGGGGTTATGAAGAGGTGCTCTGGTGGGGTTATGACGAGGTGCTCTGGTGAGGTTATGATGAGGTGTTCTGGTGGGGTTATGACGAGGTGTTCTGGTGGGGTTATGACGAGGTGTTCTGGTGGGGTTATGACGAGGTGCTCTGTGAGGTTATGACGAGGTGTTCTGGTGGGGTTATGACGAGGTGCTTGCTCTGGTGGGGTTATGAAGAGGTGCTCTGGTGTGGTTATAGCGATGTAAAATGGTGCGACATTTTCCTTCCACGTAAAAGGTAGCGCGTGGCAGGATGGGCCGCGCCGCACTCCGAGAAAATGCCTCTCCTGCGTCATGTATGGTGTTATGACGTCACCAGATGACTCCTGTGTGTCCTACATTCTCTCATACGTTACACTTGTCCAGAAGCCACATTACGCATACGTATGTGTGTATGTGTGTGTGTGTGTGTGTGTGTGTGTGTGTGTTACCTTATTCTAGGGCACAACATTCTGAGGGAAATATTTTCATGGCCTCTGTGTTTGAGCAACAGATAATTTCAGCAGGTAAGACTGTCTCTAAGCCATATTGTGATGATCATACAGATGTAGGTCTAACATGATGAGCACAACCACACCAAACAATCCACTTGTCTTATTCCTACAACAATCCTCATTCTTTTTGTAATGATCATCATAATGGACGACTGAATTTTCACTTAAACCTGTAAAAATCCGAGGCAGACGCTTGTGGTTGGGTGTGTACACGAGAAATCATTTCGCACTTGGGGTCAAAGATCAACTCGTTAGCTTCATTCATGTATAGGACGCCAGCGGCCCAGCCAACCACACTGACGCAAGTAAGAAGGAACTCAAGTTCCAGGTAAAGTAGTGGCTCAAGGTTGTGTTGGAATAAGAAGCTCCTTCACGTGTGTGAATGTTAGGTCACATCGTATCCCCTTCATGTGTGTGAATGTTAGGTCACATCGTATCCCCTTCATGTGTGTGAATGTTAGGTCACATCGTATCCCCTTCACGTGTGTGAATGTTAGGTCACATCGTATCCCCTTCACGTGTGTGAATGTTAGGTCACATCGTATCCCCTTCACGTGTGTGAATGTTAGGTCACATCGTATCCCCTTCACGTGTGTGAATGTTAGGTCACATCGTATCCCCTTCATGTGTGTGAATGTTAGGTCACATCGTATCCCCTCACGTTTGTATCCGTACATGCCAGGTCTACATCGTGTGTGTCTATATAAGACCACATCAAGCCTGATGACACTATATCCAGTTTGTGAACACAAGGCCACACCTCTGTCAGTGGATGTGAACTGGTGACACTGATAAACTTTGTACAGATCTGATCCACTTCACTGTACATCCTACGTACGTACTCTCACACCGACCTGACGAGCTGGCACTTCGGCCACACCTGAATGCCACATCTGATCCGTCTTAATAATTGGATTAAACCCCCGACAGCAGCCCGAGCAAGTACACGATAATGAAGTCTACCCGCGCCAGACTCTCGCTCATATATTAATGCTGTATGACTCTCCCAGGACTTATCGTCATGAACTTAACGCAGTCAACTTGCTGGCGCCCAAACATGTCTTGGCCCACGAGACTCCGGCTCCGGAGCCCATGCAGCTGCAACCCCGCCAGTACTGCCTTCCTCAGGTGAGTAAGACTCCTGACAACATGCGCCCAGTGGAAAACCGTTCCTACAGAATCTTGGCTTCGCTTCCTCCCTTGCAATACAACTACAGCAACAGCTGTCTACTTACGATCTACGGAACCTTCCAGCCTCCCATATGCCACAGCGGCAGCAGAGCTTCCGGGATGTCGGTAACTCCTCTTTTATTCTGCTACAGAACCTCGGCACCGAATCATGAGAACTCCTACACTTGACCTGACCTCACGTGACCTCTCATCATAACCCTGCATCACTTGCACCAGCTCAGCTTACAACCTACCCAGTTAAACACTTATATGTTATTGGTGTTTCCGTGTGCCTCTCTCAGTGTCACATCACAAGTTGGACACTTTATAAGAACATTCCTCAGTCACCAGCAGGTCCGACAACTGGGTGATGGGGTGAGCTTCCTGTTCCCAGGCGTTTGCACTGCTGGCAAGGTATGTATATTCCCTTGTGACGGCACGGAATAATAAGCGATCATTCCGTCAAAAACCTCTGAGATCGGCTACTGAACAGTGAGCAGTGGGGTGGCCTGGACACACGACTCAACTTTACACCGAGTCTTTGAATTCAAAAACATCAAGCTGCCTGCCTTTCTATTTCATAAGACATTTTCGCGAAAAAACTTGTGATACTTTTTAGTAGAGCCGCCTCTCGATCTGAAGCCCAAAAGAGCCGAGTTCACGAGAGTAAAGATGAAGGAGATGTGTGAAGCGCTGGAGGCCGCTACACTCACACTAACACACCAACGTCGACGACGACCATCAGTCTTCATTCTACGGCTGACAATTACTGGTGGCTCACCCCCGCCCGGCTGCCGTCAGCCAGCATCTTCCAGCCAGCCGACTCCACACACACACACACACACACACACACACACACACACACACACACATTCAACGCCTTCCTAAGGTGTCTTCACAACCAATTACATATATAGTCTTCAAGATGATTCCAGCTAAACTATGGCTATGACAACTTAACAACCTTTTCCAGTAAATCTAAAACCTCAGATATCAGCAAGAATAAGGCGCCACATTCCAGCCGCTGGTCCCCTCCGGCTGCCCTCATCTCTGATAACCATCACCGCCTCACCCACCAGCCCAGAACGACTCCACTCGGTAGTTCTACCGTTTTCCTCGGCCACTTGGGAACAACCGCTTACCCTCACCCATGTATCTTGTGTCAGGAAGTAAGACGTTTTCCATCGAAGTTGACACACTTCGTGACTCCGTATATATTTCCTCACGCACGAGTAAGATGACGCAGAAAAAATCCCAGCATTTTACGACATATTTTTCCAAGATCCCAAGTAGATGAATGTTCGATCTCACGTGCAAGTCTTCAGCTGAGAGTTATACTGCACGTGTGTAGAGGGAGTGCTGAGGGGCAGCCTTGTCATTTGGACCTGGTCACAACTAGTCCCCACTGTGGCTGCTTCCCTGGCCAGGTGTTCACCGAGCAACTGGCGAGTTGTGTGTCGCCAGCAGCAAGAATGTTCTCTGAAGACTAAGTCATTATCACCAACGTTATTACCAACGAATTCGTTAGCGTCACACGACTTAAACTTTATCATTCCAGTTAAACTTGGTTGGTTCAGGTGGAGTGTGCGTTAGGTTAGGTTAGGTTAGGATACGTTAGGTTAGGTTAGGTTAGTTTAGGTTAGGTTAGATTAGATTAGATTAGATTAGATTAGATTAGATTAGATTAGGTTAGGTTAGATTAGGTTAGGTTAGTTTAGGTTAGGTTAGTTTAGGTTAGGTTAGGTTAGGTTAGTTTAGGCTAGGTTAGGTTAGGTTAGGTTAGGTTAGATTAGGTTAGGTTAGGTTAGGTTAGGACAGATCAGTTCGGGTGGGTAGGTAGGTTAAGTTACGTTAGGTTAGGTTAGGTTAGGTTAGGTTAGGACAGATCAGTTCGGTTTGGGTAGGTAGGTTAAGTTACGTTAGGTTAGGTTAGGTTAGGTTAAGTTACGTTAGGTTAGGTTAGGACAGATCAGTTCGGGTGGGTAGGTAGGTTAAGTTACGTTAGGTTAAGTTACGTTAGGTTAGGTTAGGTTAGGACAGATCAGTTCGGTTTGGGTAGGTAGGTTGTTAGGTTAGGTTAGGTTAGGTTAAGTTACGTTAGGTTAGGTTAGGTTAGGTTAGGACAGATCAGTTCGGTTTGGGTAGGTAGGTTAAGTTACGTTAGGTTAGCCCAGGCGACTTACGTTGGAAGGAAGATCAAGTGAAATATAAAATACGGTAGTTAATATCCCGATGTCAGGACTTTAAAATATTCATCCACGCTGGGTTACGTTAAGTTATACACACAAAAAAAAAATGTTATAAACGTTACATATATATATGTTACTGTCTGCCTAACCTGACGCTCGCGGTGATGACACTTGAGTAATGTAATTCTATCTTTCAAACATCGTCAGTTATATCGTAGTATTAGCCAGTATATCAGCTGGCTTTGTAGGTGAAGACGACAATTCTGTCAGCCAAAATTACGAGGATATAATTATCTTGAGAACTGGAGGGAGAGAGACAGGCGTTATATCACACGTCGTACACATAATTGATTTAACTTGTACCAGTGTCACGGGGCCAGGTTAGCCTGCACCCAGGCTTCTCCTGTGAGAGCTAGTGTAAAGGATCACACAGGCGACAAAGGGTCTTTGTCAGACCCCATCCAGGTACACAACAAGTCTCTCAGCCTACCAGAGGTTTTCCCTTAATGCAGCACAGCCCATCACCGTCATCACCATCCAGGACACACTAGCTAGTATGTACACACCGGCAGGAACACAGACGGGGGGCTACTGAATGTTATGCAGCCTTCGAGCTTCAGCAGATCCTGGAAAAGGTGTCCTGGAGTAACTCCTGGAACCTTCCAAGAAAGAGATCCAAGAGCATTTATTATTTTCATTTATATATTCATTATTATTATTACTTTATGACCAATGTTTGTGAAAGAGTCCTGGTGTTAACCAGGACCTCTCTAAAGGTTCCTCCAGCCTATGACTGAGCTACTTTAAGTATCAGGGTAATGTAAACTTCTCTGGAGAAAAAAGTTCTTTGTGCTCCCAGTGATAGCCTCCTCTCTCTCTCTCTCTCTCTCTCTCTCTCTCTCTCTCTTCTCTCTCTCTCTCTCTCTCTCTCTCTCTCTCTCTCTCTCTCTCTCTCTCTCTCTCACTGTGTATATATATATATATATATATATATATATATATATATATATATATATATATATATATATATATATATATATATATATATATATATATATATATCAGCGAACAACAACTGACTCACTTCCCAAGCTCTCTCATCCCCAACAGACTTCATACTTGCCCCTCTTTCCAAAACTCTTGCCTTTACCTCCCTAACAACCCCATCCATAAACAAATTAAACAACCATGGAGACATCACACACCCCTGCCGCAAACCTACATTCACTGAGAACCAATCACTTTCCTCTCTTCCTACACGTACACATGCCTTACATCCTCGATAAAAACTTTTCACTGCTTCTAACAACTTGCCTCCCACACCATATATTCTTAATACCTTCCACAGAGCATCTCTATCAACTCTATCATATGCCTTCTCCAGATCCATAAATGCTACATACAAATCTATTTGCTTTTCTAAGTATTTCTCACATACATTCTTCAAAGCAAACACCTGATCCACACATCCTCTACCACTTCTGAAACCACACTGCTCTTCCACAATCTGATGCTCTGTACATGCCTTCACCCTCTCAATCAATACCCTCCCATACAATTTACCAGGAATACTCAACAAACTTATACCTCTGTAATTTGAGCACTCACTCTTCTCCCCTTTTCCTTTGTATAATGGCACTATGCACGCATTCCTCCAATCCTCAGGCACCTCACCATGAGTCATACATACATTAAATAACCTTACCAACCAGTCAACAATACAGTCACCCCCTTTTTTAATAAATATATATATATATATATATATATATATATATATATATATATATATATATATATATATATATATATATATATATATATATTTTTTTTTTTTTTTTTTTTTATACTTTGTCGCTGTCTCCCGCGTTTGCGAGGTAGCGCAAGGAAACAGACGAAAGAAATGGCCCAACCCCCCCCCCCCCATACACATGTACATACACACGTCCACACACGCAAATATACATACCTACACAGCTTTCCATGGTTTACCCCAGACGCTTCACATGCCTTGATTCACTCCACTGACAGCACGTCAACCCCTGTATACCACATCGCTCCAATTCACTCTATTCCTTGCCCTCCTTTCACCCTCCTGCATGTTCAGGCCCCGATCACACAAAATCTTTTTCACTCCATCTTTCCACCTCCAATTTGGTCTCCCTCTTCTCCTCGTTCCCTCCACCTCCGACACATATATCCTCTTGGTCAATCTTTCCTCACTCATTCTCTCCATGTGCCCAAACCACTGCAAAACACCCTCTTCTGCTCTCTCAACCACGCTCTTTTTATTTCCACACATCTCTCTTACCCTTACGTTACTTACTCGATCAAACCACCTCACACCACACATTGTCCTCAAACATCTCATTTCCAGCACATCCATCCTCCTGCGCACAACTCTATCCATAGCCCACGCCTCGCAACCATACAACATTGTTGGAACCACTATTCCTTCAAACATACCCATTTTTGCTTTCCGAGATAATGTTCTCGACTTCCACACATTTTTCAAGGCTCCCAAAATTTTCGCCCCCTCCCCCACCCTATGATCCACTTCCGCTTCCATGGTTCCATCCGCTGACAGATCCACTCCCAGATATCTAAAACACTTTACTTCCTCCAGTTTTTCTCCATTCAAACTCACCTCCCAATTGACTTGACCCTCAACCCTACTGTACCTAATAACCTTGCTCTTATTCACATTTACTCTTAACTTTCTTCTCCACACACTTTACCAAACTCAGTCACTAGCTTCTGCAGTTTCTCACATGAATCAGCCACCAGCGCTGTATCATCAGCGAACAACAACTGACTCACTTCCCAAGCTCTCTCATCCCCAACAGACTTCATACTTGCCCCTCTTTCCAGGACTCTTGCATTTACCTCCCTAACAACCCCATCCATAAACAAATTAAACAACCATGGAGACATCACACACCCCTGCCGCAAACCTACATTCACTGAGAACCAATCACTTTCCTCTCTTCCTACACGTACACATGCCTTACATCCTCGATAAAAACATTTATTGATACAGTGGTGAAATTGATGAGAACTGCTATTGACGTTTGTGTGAATAAATTGTACATTTCCTTTTCCATAGCCAGAGGTTGAACCATTATGTGGCATTCATTTTTTTCATTCATTTCAAGCTAAAAGTTTGTTTTCTAAATTGTTTCTTACATTTTTCATATGTATATATATGTATGTGTGTGTGTGTGTGTGTATGTGCGTATGTGTGTGTATGTGTGTGTGTGTGTATATGTATATATATATGTATATTATCCCTGGGGATAGGGGTGAAAGAATACTTCCCACGTATTCCTCGCGTGTCGTAGAAAGCGACTAGAGGGGACGGGAGCGGGGGGCCGGAAATCCTCCCCTCCTTGTATTAACTTTCTAAAATGGGAAACAGATATATATATATATATATATATATATATATATATATATATATATATATATATATATATATATATATATATATATATTGTTACGAACTCAATACTTATTCAGGCAAGGTCGCCAGTAACATATATGTTACAAATACTACTGATCCTTGTCTTGCAAGGACGTTATAGATTTGTTGTTTCAGAACGGGATTTCACAATCATAAAGTTATGGGATTGAATTAAAGACCAGCATTACATTAAATCTACTTATAATGAAAGAATTCAAGTGTACAAAGATAAGCACATAAATCAGGCATGAATCATTTACGTTAACACTGAACATGAGTTTAACAATGAACATGAGTTAACATTGAAGATGAGTTAACACTGAACATGAGTTAACATTCCAGGTAAGATTTCAAGCCAGGAGATCTCCTTCCTTTTTGAGACTTTGTTCGATAACATTACACTTAGACCTGACGTGACACAGTAAACATCATTGTTACACTTAAGTAAACCTGATGTAACACAGTAAACACTTAGCTAAACCTGACGTGACACAGTAGTAACGGGCTTACAGCACAGCACTCGGGTAACGGGCTTATAGCAGTAACGGCTTACAGCACAGCAGGGCTTACAGGCTTACAGCAGGGGGACACCACTTACCTCGCTGGGCTAGAGAGAGAGGAATCAAATTTCAGTGGATGTAGTGGGTACAAGTAAAGACAAGCGTTCACCCTTGCTGCTATACAACGCTACCCTTAATTGGCTATGGAACTAAGCGCAATTCTGATTGATTGGAGGGTCCCAGAGTCGCGGCGTAGTCACACTCTCGTCTTCTTGCGAACGTCAGCAGCGATGACATACGGTGGTGAAATGCCCCGCAGCTGACCCCACGCCTGGACCTGGCGCCTCTGATGCATATGAACATGTGGGCACACACACCATGTTCTTAACAATATATATATATATATATATATATATATATATATATATATATATATATATATATATATATATATATATATATATATATATAAAGCACTTGCCGTTTCCCCCTTGGGCAAGGTGTCGGTCTTGAAAAAATATCTTACACGAAAAAAATCCTCACTTGCTTCCTTTCTCTGTTCCTACTGTTGAAAGTTTATACAGGAGGGGAGGATTTCCGGCCCACGTTCCCACCCCTCTCGGTGGCCTACGATACGCCACAGATGCGAGGGCAGTATTCTTTCTCCCTTATCCCCTGGGATGATTACACACACACACACACACACACACACACACACACACACACACACACACACACACACATATATATATATATATATATATATATATATATATATATATATATATATATATATATATATATATATATATATATATATATATATATTATCCCTGGGGATAGGGGAGAAAGAATGCTTCCCACGTATTCCCTCCGTGTCATGGAAGGCGACTAAAAGGGGAGGGAGCGGGGGGCTGGAAATCCTCCCCTCTCATTATTTTTTTTTAATTTTTCCAAAAGAAGGAACAGAGAAGGGGGCCAGGTGAGGATATTCTCTCAAAGGCCTAGTTCTCTGTTCTTAACGCTACCTCGCTAATGCGGGAAATGGCGAATAGTTTAAAAAAAAATATATATATATATATATATATATATATTTTTTTTTTTATTTGCTCTGTCGCTGTCTCCCGCGTTAGTGAGGTAGCGCAAGGAAACAGGCGAAAGAATGGCCCAACCCACCCACATATACATGTATATACATACACGTCCACACACGCAAATATACATACCTATACATCTCAACGTATACATATATTTATACACACACAGACATATAAATACATACACATGTACATAATTCAAACTGTCTACCTCTATTCATTCCCATCGCCACCCCGCCACACATGAAATAACAACCCCCTCGCCCATCATGTATGCGAGGTAGCGCTAGAAAAAGACAACAAAGGCCACATTCGTTCACAGTCAGTCTCTAGCTGTCATGTAATAATACACCAAAACCACAGCTCCCTTTCCACATCCAGGCCCCACAGAGCTTTCCATGGTTTACCCCAGACACTTCACATGCCCTGGTTCAATCCATTGACAGCACGTCGACCCCGGTATACCACATCGTTCCAATTTACTCTATTCCTTGCACGCCTTTCACCCTCCTGCATGTTCAGGCCCCGATCACTCAAAATCTTTTTCACTCCATCTTTCCACCTCCAATTTGGTCTCCCACTTCTCCTCGTTCCCTCCACCTCTGACACATATATCCTCTTGGTCAATCTTTCCTCACTCATTCTCTCCATGTGACCAAACCATTTCAAAACACCCTCTTCTGCTCTCTCAACCACACTCTTTTTATTACCATACATCTCTCTTACCTTATTATTACTTACTCGATCAAACCACCTCACACCACATATTGTCCTAAAACATCTCATTTCCAGCACATCCACCCTCCTGCGCACAACTCTATCTATAGCCCATGCCTCGCAACCATATAACATTTTTGGAACCACTATTCCTTCAAACATACCCATTTTAGCTTTTCGAGGTAATGTTCTCGACTTCCACACATTCTTCAACGCTCCCAGAACTTTCACCCCTTCCCCCACCCTATGATTCACTTCCGCTTCCATGGCTCCATTTGCTGCCAAATCCACTCCCAGATATCTAAAACACTTCACTTCCTCCAGTTTTTCTCCATTCAAACATACCTTCCAATTGACTTGACCCTCAACCCTACTGTACCTAATTACCTTGCTCTTATTCACATTTACTCTCAGCCGGAGTCTTGTCCGTGGGGTGGAGAGCCTCCTTGTAACAAGTTCGATTAAGGACTTTAGTCTAGGGACAAGTGTGTAACACTGTAGTCACCTCCAACCGGTATGAGGCCTGATCAATGTTTACCTTCACACGCGCCCACTCAGGACCGCCCGGGCGCGTGTGTGTTAGGCAGATGCGAGTAGATCAAGCGCCTTATCACCTGACTGGCCAACTATAGGCCACAGAACACAAACATCTGAATCACTGACTGCCAGATGGCACTACCTTGTGACGAGACTCGAACGGTCATCACTCTTTACATCACTTGGAGGAGGAGGTCATCCTGCACTGGTCAATATGACGCCTACCCATGCATGTGGGAAACGGGCGTCCAGGTACTACAAGCTGATGGCCGCATATGCCAGGTGTGGTGTAGGGAAGATGTGAACTCACATGAACACTTCCTGATGGAATGACCTGGAAGACAGTAAGTTGGGAGGAGGAAATGCGTCACCACCTCACGATGGCCAGAAATCCTGATGATCCTTAATCCTCCTCCTCCTCCTCCACCTTACTGAGGAGATGACCACATCCCTCCCTACCTACCAGACTGACTGACTGCAAGACTGCAGCCAAGAACAAGATCCGGGCAGGTACGCTCCCGGGAAACATTTCAAAAAAGAAGAGAAGAAAAAACATAAAATATACGACCGTGAGCGACTGAAAAACACTTCACTGTGGCCCAACACCAGGTGGAACTCCGTAGTGCTCATCCAGAACAAACAAGTGAAAGAGGTCAAGAGTAAACTTCATAGAAAAAGGGAAAACTTCATTATAAATAAGAATATGCGGCCGTGCTAGTCGACAGTGGAGACCCCTCAGTGAGGCAGTAGGATCACCAGCAGAGACGAGCCAGACTGGACTGTCCTCAACACATCACACACACGAGCAACATCAACTCATGAATTGTAACTCACATCTTGTGGAACGTTGGAGGTTGTGCTGAAACACACGATCTCGCCTGCGTAACACATCATACACAGTGTTGGCTCCCACACCAATACCATCATTACCCGGCCACTACAGGATCTGCAAGGTCTCCACTACTACAGCACAACTAGATCATCACAAATAATAAACCATTTAAATGAGAGGAACCAGTCATAGCAGACTGGACCGGCAGAATACTTCCACCCATATCACTTACGATTCCTAGTATATACCACCACAACCCACCCACCCACCCACCACCGGCAACCTGATTTACAGCATCCATCAAAAAGCCAGTGTTTCTACTGTCAACGGACGGAATCACAATGCGCAGTCTTCGCCACGTTAAGCCACCTTCGCGCAGCATCTGCGCTAGATGACACCATATGTTATGTCTGGGATGACAGACCTGCTGAAGATGGGGGTCAGAAAAACATATTTAGTGAACCCAAGGAGGCAGGTGCGGTACACTTCTCTCCCACAGCAGACACCTTCTCTACCAGATGGACTGCTACCTTCCCTTGGTAGGTGTAATGATGACCCGCTCGCCCGAAGTCCAGTGGTCATTACCAAATGATGTAATCCACCGAGAGGCCACACGCCCAGGCGGTATAACGTCAACAATGCCACATGACTCACAGTTATTTCCCAAACTATACAAGTCAAACATCTGCTGCTGAGGGAGAAGAGCTGAGATTTTCATCGAGTCTGCTGATTCCTGAGAGTCGATCTGTCTGTCTTACTGTGACGGTCATTCACTACATCTTCCCTGCTGGTCACAACCTCACCCTTCACCACCATGGCGTCCACTATGTTGAAGCATATTGCTGCTTCGTCAGTCTTCTGATCTTTAATAAACACGACAACTCTAAAACTGCACAACTCAATATCCAGAGCTGTCATAACGCCACATGAAGCCTCTCACGTGCCTTGTACTACGTCATGCGGCACTCAACATGGTCAGGTCCTGGGAAGGATGATGGTATAGCATCATTACACGTCTGCCACTGCCACTTGGTCATTCACTGTTACAACTGTATGAGTGATGGTATGGTATGATATGGTATGGTATGGTATGGTATGGTATGGTATGGTATGGTATGGTATGGTATGGCACGGGCCAGTGAATACTGTCGTGAATCACTATCACCACAGCAATACGGAGGCGTAACCAACATGATGATTTACGTCCCATCTACCACGATAGATGCTGGTGCTCCAGCATCTGCTACGATAGATGCTGGTGCTCCAGCAAAGAACGCACTTCAACATAGTTGAGTTCATACCCGACAAAAATATATGTAAACGACTGTATCCCAGCTCCCCTGACTGTACAACGGAACAGAAGGAACACATGTATCACTCCCCAGACTGTTCTAAGAGTAAAGACACGTTGATTAACATTGCTCAACGTTGAACACCTACTACTGTATTGTTACATGTACGACCTGCTCAACGTTGAACACCTACTACTGTATTGTTACATGTACGACCTGCTCAACGTTGAACACCTACTACTGTATTGTTACATGTACGACCTGCTCAACGTTGAACACCTACTACTGTATTGTTACATGTACGACCTGCTCAACGATGAACACCTAGTACTGTATTGTTACATGTACGACCTGCTCAACGTTCAACACCTACTACTGTATTGTTACATGTACGACCTGCTCAACGTTCAACACCTACTACTGTATTGTTACAAGTACGACCTGCTCAACGTTCAACACCTACTACTGTATTGTTACATGTACGACCTGCTCAACGTTGAACACCTACTACTGTATTGTCACACGTACGACCTGCTCAACGTTGATCACCTACTCCTGTATTGTTACATGTCCGACCTGCTCAACGTTGATCACCTACTCCTGTATTGTTACATGTACGACCTGCTCAACGTTGATCACCTACTACTGTATTGTTACATGTACGACCTGCTCAACGTTCAACACCTACTCCTGTATTGTTACATGTACGACCTGCTCAACGTTCAACACCTACTACTGTATTGTTACACGTACGACCTGCTCAACGTTGATCACCTACTACTGTATTGTTACATGTACGACCTGCTCAACGTTGATCACCTACTCCTGTATTGCTACATGTACGACCTGCATAATGTTGATTACCTACTACTGTATTGTTACATGTACGACCTGCTCAACGTTGATTACCTACTACTGTATTGTTACATGTACGACCTGCTCAACGTTGATCACCTACTCCTGTACTGTTACATGTACGACCTGCTCAACGTTCAACACCTCCTACTGTATTGTTACATGTACGACCTGCTCAACGTTCAACACCTCCTACTGTATTGTTACATGTACGACCTGCTCAACGTTCAACACCTCCTACTGTATTGTTACATGTACGACCTGCTCAACGTTGAACACCTACTACTGTATTGTTACATGTACGACCTGCTCAACGTTCAACACCTCCTACTGTATTGTTACATGTACGACCTGCTCAACGTTCAACACCTACTGTATTGTTACATGTACGACCTGCTCAACGTTCAAAACCTACTGTATTGTTACATGTACGACCTGCTCAACGTTCAACACCTCCTACTGTATTGTTACATGTACGACCTGCTCAACGTTCAACACCTCCTACTGTATTGTTACATGTACGACCTGCTCAACGTTGAACACCTACTACTGTATTGTTACATGTACGACCTGCTCAACGTTCAACACCTCCTACTGTATTGTTACATGTACGACCTGCTCAACGTTGAACACCTACTACTGTATTGTTACATGTACGACCTGCTCAACGTTCAACACCTCCTACTGTATTGTTACATGTACGACCTGCTCAATGTTCAACACCTCCTACTGTATTGTTACATGTACGACCTGCTCAACGTTCAACACCTCCTACTGTATTGTTACATGTACGACCTGCTCAACGTTGAACACCTACTACTGTATTGTTACATGTACGACCTGCTCAACGTTCAACACCTCCTACTGTATTGTTACATGTACGACCTGCTCAACGTTCAACACCTACTACTGTATTGTTACATGTACGACCTGCTCAACGTTGAACACCTACTACTGTATTGTTACATGTACGACCTGCTCAACGTTCAACACCTACTACTGTATTGTTACATGTACGACCTGCTCAACGTTGAACACCTACTACTGTATTGTTACATGTACGACCTGCTCAACGTTCAACACCTACTACTGTATTGTTACATGTACGACCTGCTCAACGTTGAACACCTACTACTGTATTGTTACATGTACGACCTGCTCAACGTTCAACACCTCCTACTGTATTGTTACATGTACGACCTGCTCAACGTTGAACACCTACTACTGTATTGTTACATGTACGACCTGCTCAACGTTCAACACCTACTACTGTATTGTTACATGTACGGATCTTACTAACATAAATCTTGTCCCTGACACATTCCAGTTATCAATTATGATGACACCATCATTGTCCCAATCAAAACAAATCGTGAGGTGTAAATCACTCAACATAACAACAATTGTAATACTGTAGACCATGTGTATATATCAGCCCACCTTCATCTTTCGCTCTTTCATGACATATTAAAGAGGAACTATTATGACCACCCAGGTCTGTAGTATCTGCAATACGTCAACTGAGTATTTCCAGCAGAATAGCTGCCTAAATTCAATAAACCGTTATCTATCTAGTTATCTTATTAATCTATCTATTACACAGACTGTGAGAACCTTGGCCCTATCATGAGGTTCAGTAACCGGACGCCGACAATGTCTCTTGATTATTTTGCCATCTACGACCAGTGGACTCCAGCTGCCATATACGAGCTATGACGTCACTATACACGGCAGCTGCAATACCTGACATGACAGCCACGACTCGCCATACCTGACATGACCGCGACTCGCTATACCTGACATGAGGGCCACGACTCGCTATACCTGACATGACGACCGCGACTCGCTATACCTGGCATGTCGGGCACGACTCGCTATACCTGACATGACGATCCCGACTCGCTATACCTGGCATGACGGTCACGACTTGCTATACCTGGCATGACGGTCACGACTTGCTATACCTGACATGACGACCAGGACTCGCTATACCTGACATGACGACCATGACTCGCTATACCTGGCATGTCGGGCACGACTCGCTATACCTGACATGACGACCCCGACTCGCTATACCTGGCATGACGGTCACGACTTGCTATACCTGACATGACGACCACGACGCGCTATACCTGGCATGACGACCACGACTCGCTATACCTGGCATGACGACCACGACTCGCTATACCTGACATGACGGTCACGACTCGCTATACCTGACATAACGACCACGACTCGCTATAACTGACATGACGACCACGACTCGCTATACCTGGCATGACGACCACGACTCGCTATAACTGACATGACGACCACGACTCGCTATACCTGGCATGACGGTCACGACTCGCTATACCTGGCATGTCGGGCACGACTCGCTATACCTGACATGACGACCACGACTCGCTATACCTGGCATGTCGGGCACGACTCGCTATACCTGACATGACGACCACGACTCGCTATACCTGACATGACGGGCACGACTTGCTATACCTGCCATGACGACCACGACTCGCTATACCTGGCATGACGGTAACGACTCGCTATAACTGACATGACGATCACGACTCGCTATACCTGACATGACGGGCACGACTTGCTATACCTGACATGACGACCACGACTCGCTATACCTGGCATGACGGTAACGACTCGCTATAACTGACATGACGACCACGACTCGCTATACCTGGCATGACGGTAACGACTCGCTATAACTGACATGACGGGCACGACTCGCTATACCTGACATGACGACCACGACTCGCTATACCTGACATGACGGGCACGACTTGCTATACCTGACATGACGGGCACGACTCGCTATACCTGACATGACGGGCACGACTTGCTATACCTGACATGACGGTCACGACTCGCTATACCTGGCGTGTCGGGCACCACTCGCTATACCTGGCGTGTCGGGCGCCACTCGCTATACCTGACATGACGACCACGACTCGCTATACCTGACATGACGGGCACCACCCGCTATACCTGGCGTGTCGGGCACCACTCGCTATACATGGCGTGTCGGGCACCACTCGCTATACATGGCGTGTCGGGCACCACTCGCTATACATGGCGTGTCGGGCACCACATGATACATATCATGACATGATACAAACTGTGTCATGACGGAACTGAAGGTGCCACACTCAGCCATCTTCATCACATTCAGAATTTTTTCACCGAAAATAACTCAGTACAGTTGACTGTATCGTGTACGTGGCCCACTTAAAAGACGCCCACTGTGTCTGTGGATCCAGTTCAGTCTGTAGCCAATATCATCTCGGGTCTAAAATCACAATCGTGAACAAATAACACTACCTCACTAGAGATGGCAGAGATGGTAGAAGTTATCTATTATGATCGTGTGGACCCCACCGTGCCCTGGACCACAAGGTTGAGAACCCTTGATCTATACTGACGCCTCTCTCAACTCGTCCACTGAGACGGTTGGTCGTGTTGCCAATGTAACCCGACTCAGCAGTACTTTATTGACATGAATATAAGGATGAAGAACCTGGTATCTATCTCAGATCTTATTTGCTCTCCATGTCATCGCTCTCTGACTCTCATCCTCGCTGCTCGTTCTCTATCAATACCTACAAACATATACGAGCATCACTGGTAAAGAGGTTCAAGTCAACCTGTTGTGGATTCCCTCACACGAAGGTCTCCACAACCACAGCCAAATTTAAACTAGATAAAGAGGCTGTCGAGCACAATGTTGGGCTGTCAAACAAAAGTATAAAAACAGTATTCAGACATATCTAAACCTATTTAAAGCAAGAAGAAGAATGCAAGTAGGCCTTACCAGACCCACGCGTCACTGTAATGAACAGAATCGAGTAAGACGTGTATGAAGAAAGTAATTAGATCAGCAGACCACAAGATGTGGTACTATTGAGGCTTTCACTTACCTGGGAATGTTAACCATATAGACGAACACACTAACACGCTGGTCAAGAATACGAACACACTAGCACACTGGTCAAGAATACGGACACACTAAGACGCTGGTCAAGAATACGGACACACTAGCACCCTGGTCAAGAATACGGACACACTAGCACGCTGGTCAAGAATACGGACACACTAAGATGCTGGTCAAGAATACGGACACACTAGCACGCTCGTCAAGAATACGGACACACTAGCACGCTGGTCAAGAATACGGACACACTAGCACCCTGTTCAAGAATACGGACACACTAGCACGCTGGTCAAGAATACGGACACACTAGCACGCTCGTCAAGAATACGGACACACTAGCACGCTGGTCAAGAATACGGACACTAGCACGCTGGTCAAGAATACGGACACACTAGCACGCTCGTCAAGAATACGGACACACTAAGACGCTGGTCAAGAATACGGACACACTAGCACCCTGGTCAAGAATACGGACACACTAGCAAGCTGGTCAAGAATACGGACACACTAGCAAGCTGGTCAAGAATACGGACACACTAGCAAGCTGGTCAAGAATACGGACACACTAGCACGCTGGTCAAGAATACGGACACACTAACACGCTGGTCAAGAATACGGACACACTAGCACGCTGGTCAAGAATACGGACACACTAACACGCTGGTCAAGAATACGGACACACTAGCACCCTGGTCAAGAATACGGACACACTAGCACGCTGGTCAAGAATACGGACACACTAGCACGCTCGTCAAGAATACGGACACACTAACACCCTGGTCAAGAATACGGACACACTAGCACCCTGGTCAAGAATACGGACACACTAAGACGCAGGTCAAGAATACGGACACACTAGCACGCTGGTCAAGAATACGGACACACTAGCACGCTGGTCAAGAATACGGACACACTAGCACGCTGGTCAAGAATACGGACACACTAGCACCCTGGTAAAGAATATGGACACACTAGCACCCTGGTCAAGAATACGGACACACTAGCACGCTGGTCAAGAATACGGACACACTAGCACGCTGGTCAAGAATACGGACACACTAGCACGCTGGTCAAATATACGGATACACTAGCACCCTGGTCAAGAATACGGTCACACTGAGACGCTGGTCAAAAATACGGACACACTAGCACGCTGGTCAAGAATACGGACACACTAGCACGCTGGTCAAGAATACGATCATACTAGCACACTGGTCAAGAATACGGACACACTAAGACGCAGGTCAAGAATACGGACACACTAGCACCCTGGTCAAGAATACGGACACACTAAGACGCTGGTCAAGAATACGGACACACCAAGACGCTGGTCAAGAATACGGACACACTAGCACGCTGGTCAAGAATACGGACACACTAGCACGCTGGTCAAGAATACGGACACACTAGCACGCTGTCAAGAATACGGACACACTAGCACCCTGGTAAAGAATACGGACACACTAGCACGCTGGTCAAGAATACGGACACACTAGCACGCTGGTCAAGAATACGGTCACACTAGCACGCTGTCAAGAATACGGACACACTAGCACGCTGGTCAAGAATACGGACACACTAAGACGCTGGTCAAGAATACGGACACACTAAGACGCTGGTCAAGAATACGGAGACACTAGCACGCCGGTCAAGAATACGGACACACTAGCACGCTGGTCAAGAGTACGGACACACTAAGACGCTGGTCAAGAATACGGACACACTAAGACGCTGGTCAAGAATACGGACACTCTAGCACGCTGGTCAAGAATACGGACACACTAGCACGCTGGTCAAGAATACGGACACACTAAGACGCTGGTCAAGAATACGGACACACTAAGACGCTGGTCAAGAATACGGACACACTAGCACGCTGGTCAAGAATACGGACACACTAGCACGCTGGTCAAGAATACGGACACACTAAGACGCTGCTCAAGAATTCGGACACACTAAGACGTTGGTCAAGAATACGAACACACTAGCACGCTGGTCAAGAATACGGACACACTAGCACGCTGGTCAAGAATACGGACACACTAGCACGCTGGTTAAGAATACGGATACACAAGCACGCTGGTCAAGAAAACGGACACACTAGCACCCTGGTCAAGAATACGGACACACTAGCACCCTGGTCAAGAATACGGTCACACTAGCACGCTGTCAAGAATACCGACACACTAGCACGCTGGTCAAGAATACGGACACACTAAGACGCTGGTCAAGAATATGGACACACTAAAACGCTGGTCAAGAATACGGACACACTAGCACGCTGGTCAAGAATATGGACACACTAAGACGCTGGTCAAGAATACGGACACACTAGCACGCTGGTCAAGAATACGGACACACTAAGACGCTGGTCAAGAATACGGACACACTAGCACGCTGCTAGCACCCTGGTCAAGAATACGGACACACTAAGACGCTGGTCAAGAATATGGACACAATAAGACGCTGGTCAAGAATACGGACACACTAAGACGCTGGTCAAGAATACGGACACACTAGCACGCTGGTCAAGAATACGATCACACTAAGACGCTGGTTTAGAATACGGACACACTAGCACGCTGGTCATGAATACGGACACACTTTCACGCTGGTCAAGAATACGAACACACTAGCACGGTCAAGAATACGGACACACTAAGACGCTGGTCAAGAATACGGACACAATAAGACGCTGGTCAAAAATACGGACACACTAGCACGCTGGTCAAAAATACGGACACACTAGCACGCTGGTCAAGAATACGGACACACAAAGACACTGGTCAAGAATACGGACACACTAAGACGCTGGTCAAGAATACGGACACACTAGCACGCTGGTCAAGAATACGGACACACTAAGACGCTGTCAAGAATACGGACACACAAGCACGCTGGTCAAGAATACGGACACACTAGCACGCTGGTTAAGAATACGGACACACTAAGACGCTGGTCAAGAATACGGACACACTAGCACGCTGGTCAAGAATACGGTCACACTAGCATGCTGTCAAGAATACGGACACACTAGCACGCTGGTCAAGAATACGGACACACTAAGACGCTGGTCAAGAATACGGACACACTAAGACGCTGGTCAAGAATACGGAGACACTAGCACGCTGGTCAAGAATACGGACACACTAGCACGCTGGTCAAGAATACGGACACACTAAGACGCTGGTCAAGAATACGGACACAGTAGCACGCTGGTCAAGAATACGGACACACTAAGACGCTGGTCAAGAATACGGACACACTAGCATGCTGGTCAAGAATACGGACACACTAGCACGCTGGTCAAGAATTCGGACACACTAAGACGCTGGTCAAGAATACGAACACACTAGCACGCTGGTCAAGAATACGGACACACTAGCACGCTGGTCAAGAATACGGACACACTAGCACGCTGGTCAAGAATACGGACACACTAGCACGCTGGTCAAGAATACGGTCACACTAGCACGCTGGTCAAGAATACGGACACACTAAGACGCCGGTCAAGAATACGGATACACTAGCACGCTGGTCAAGAATACGGACACACTAGCACGCTGGTCAAGAATACGGACACACTAGGACGTTGTATTAGACTTAATGAAAACGAACCTTGCACGAAATAATGAAACATGTCATCGTTAATGAAAATATATCTTACATTCTCAGACTGTACCCACCTTCCTCATAACAACAGCCAGTACGTTAATAACATGAGTTAACTTTATAACCCCTGATGTTATAACAACCTGCCCACACACTGGCCGGGGTCTGACGAAGCTTCGTCATCACTGACACCACAGCAGTAGTGAGATCAGCATCAACATTAAGCCGCTCACATCGTCACACCAAACCTAACCTAACATACAACCTAGCCTAACCAAACCTAACCTAACCTACAACCTAGCCTGACCAAACCTAACCAACAACCTAACCTAACCTAACCAACTTAACCTAACCAACAACCTAACCTAACCTAACCAACTTAACCTAACCAACAACCTAACCTAACCTAACCAACTTAACCTAACCAACAACCTAACCTAACCAACTTAATCTAACCTAACCTAACCAACCTAACCTAACCAACTTAACCTAACCTAACCTAACCTTACCAACTTAACCTAACCCAACCTAACCTAACCAACTTAACCTAACCTAACCTAACCTTACCAACTTAACCTAACCCAACCTAACCTAACCTAACCTAACCAATTTAACCTAACCTAAGCTAACCTAACCTAACCTAGCCTGGTGTGCGTGATGGTCGGCGAATCTGTACGTGCCACCGACCAACCGTGGTGTGGAGGCACACTTGGCCTCACTCCATCTCCTTGGGGTGAGAATGCTAAAACTATATTCTAGAGACATGACCCTTCACGACATGTGATGTTATGGTAGCTGGCCCGGCTCTCTGCGTAACAATAACTAACCATCTTCGTCCTCACATATCATCATCCACCTCCTCAGCTGACGGTTGGCAAATCACGCCGGCAAGTTGAGCGCGGATGATGGAGCCATCATGGCAATATAACATGATTCATAGAAGCTCCCTCACACATCATCATACTGAAGAGGATTATTTCCATAAGCCTTACCGGCTAGGGACGCACAGCACTGTCATGACCTGAAGCCTGTACCTCCGCACGGTGACGCGCGTCATCCACATGCAAACATGTGACTCCCACACAATTACCCTCAGCCCAGGCAGCTACACAGCTTACTGCTGACCTGATCATAACACGAACCATTACATGACCCACATGATGACACAACTGAAGCTCAACGCACAGTAATGTGTTACCTGCGAACCTCTTATTATGACACAACTGAAGCTCAACGCACAGTAATGTGTTACCTGCGAACCTCTTATTATGACACAACTGAAGCTCAACGCACAGTAATGTGTTACCTGCGAACCTCTTATTATGACACAACTGAAGCTCAACACACAGTAATGTGTTACCTGCAAACCTCTTATTATGACACAACTGAAGCTCAACACACAGTAATGTGTTACCTGCAAACCTCTTATTATGACACAATTGAAGCTCAACACACAGTAATGTGTTACCTGCAAACCTCTTATTATGACACAACTGAAGCTCAACATACAGTAATGTGTTACCTGCAAACCTCTTATTATGACACAACTGAAGCTCAACACACAGTAATGTGTTACCTGCAAACCTCTTATTATGACACAACTGAAGCTCAACACACAGCAATGTGTTACCTGCAAACCTCTTATTATGACACAACTGAAGCTCCACACACAGTAATGTGTTACCTGCAAACCTCTTATTATGACACAACTGAAGCTAAACACACAGTAATGTGTTACCTGCAAACCTCTTATTATGACACAATTGAAGCTCAACACACAGTAATGTGTTACCTGCAAACCTCTTATTATGACACAATTGAAGCTCAACACACAGTAATGTGTTACCTGCAAACCTCTTATTATGACACAATTGAAGCTCAACACACAGTAATGTGTTACCTGCAAACCTCTTATTATGACACAATTGAAGCTCAACACACAGTAATGTGTTACCTGCAAACCTCTTATTATGACACAATTGAAGCTCAACACACAGTAATGTGTTACCTGCAAACCTCTTATTATGACACAATTGAAGCTCAACACACAGTAATGTGTTACCTGCAAACCTCTTATTATGACACAATTGAAGCTCAACACACAGTAATGTGTTACCTGCAAACCTCTTATTATGACACAATTGAAGCTCAACACACAGTAATGTGTTACCTGCAAACCTCTTATTATAATATATCATGAAAATGCTGATTCATGTACCGACCAACACTAGAGCAAAGCAGGAGTCACGGCCATACTCCAACCACTACCCCACCTGGCTATACCACCACCCACCTAGCTATACCACCACCCACCTAGCTATACCACCACCCACCTAGCTATACCATCACCCACCTAGCTATACCACCACCCCACCTAGCTATACCATCACCCCACCTAGCTATACCACCACCCCACCTAGCTATACCACCACCCACCTAGCTATACCATCACCCCACCTAGCTATACCATCACCCCACCTAACTATACCACCACCCCACCTAGCTATACCATCACCCCACCTAGCTATACCACCACCCCACCTAGCTATACCACCAACCCACCTAGCTATACCATCACCCTACCTACCTATACCACCACCCACCTAGCTAAACCACCACCCCACCTAGCTATACCATCACCCCACCTATCTATACCACCACCCACCTAGCTATACCACCACCCCACCTAGCTATACCATCACCCCACCTAGCTATACCATCACCCCACCTAGCTATACAACCACCCACCTAGCTATACCACCACCCAAACTAGCTATACCACCACCCCACCTGGCTATACCACCACCCAACCTAGCTATATCACCACCCCACCTAGCTATACCATCACCCCACCTAGCTATACCATCACCCCACCTAGCTAAACAACCACCCACCTAGCTACACCACCACCCAACCTTGCTATACCACCACCCCACCTGGCTATACCACCACCCAACCTAGCTATACCACCACCCCACCTGGCTATATCACAACCCAACCTAGCTATATCACCACCCCACCTGGCTATAGCACCATCCCACCTAGCTATAGCCATCAACCCACCTGGCTATAGCATCACCCCACCTAGCTATAGCACCACCCCACCTAGCTATACCACCACCCCACCTAGCTACACCATCACCTCACCTAGCTATACCATCACCCCACCAAGCTATACCACCACCCCACCTAGCTATACCATAACCCCACCTGGCTACCCACCTAACTATACCACCACCCAACTTAGCTATACCACCACCCCACCTGGCTATACCACCGCCCCACCTAGCTATGCCATCACCCCACCTGGCTATACCACCACCCAACCTAGCTATACCATCACCCCACCACGCTATACAACCACCCCACCTAGCTATACCACCACCCCACCTGGCTATACCACCGCCCCACCTAGCTATACCACCATCCCACCTAGCTATACCATCACACCACCTAGCTATACCACCACCCCATCTAGCTATACCACCACCCCACCTAGCTATAACACCGCCCCACCTAGCTAGACCACCACCCAACCTAGCTATACCACCACCCCACCTGGCCATACCATCACCCCACCTACCTATACCACCACCCCATCTAGCTAAACCACCACCCCATCTGGCTATACCATCACCCCATCTAGCTATACCACCACCCCACCTAGCTATACCATCACCCCACCTAGCTATACCACCTCCCCACCTAGCTATACCACCGCCCCACCTAGCTATACCACCACCCCATCTGGCTATACCACCTCCCCATCTAGCTATACCACCACCCCACCTAGCTATACCACCATCCCACCTGGCTATACCACCACCCCACCAAGCTATACCACCACCCCACCTAGCTATACCATCACCCCACCTAGCTATACCATCACCCCACCTAGCTATACAACCACCCACCTAGCTATACCACCACCCAACCTAGCTATACCACCACCCCACCTGGCTATACCATCACCCCACCTACCTATACCACCACCCCATCTAGCTAAACCACCACCCCATCTGGCTATACCATCACCCCATCTAGCTATAGCACCACCCCACCTAGCTGTATATACCATCACCCCACCTAGCTATACCACCACCCCACCTAGCTATACCACCGCCCCACCTAGCTATACCACCACCCCATCTAGCTAAACCACCACTCCATCTGGCTATACCACCACCCCATCTAGCTATACCACCATCCCACCTGGCTATACCATCACCCCACCAAGCTATACCACCATCCCACCTAGCTATACCACCAACCCACCTAGCTATACCACCACCCCACCTGGCTATACCATCACCCCACCTAGCTATACCACCACCCCACCTGGCTATACCATCACCCCACCTAGCTATACCATCATCCCACCTACCTATACCACCACCCCACCTAGCTATACCACCACACCACCTGGCTATACCATCACCCCACCTAGCTATACCATCACCCCACCTAGCTATACCATCACCCCATCTGGCTATACCACCACCCCATCTAGCTATACCACCATCCCACCTGGCTAATCCATCACCCCACCAAGCTATACCACCAGCCCACCTAGCTATACCACCACCTCACCTGGCTATACCACTACCCCACCTAGCTATATCACCACCCCACCTAGCTTTATATAACACCACCCCACCTAGCTATACCATCACCCCACCTAGCTATACCACCACACCACCTAGCTATACCACCACCCCACTTGGCCATACCACCACCCCACCTAGCTATACCATCACCCCACCTGGCTATACCACCACCCCACCTGGCTATACCACCACCCCACCTGGCTATACCACCACCCCACCTGGCTATACCATCACTCCACCTGGCTATACCATCACCCCACCTGGCTATACCACCACCCCACCTGGCTATACCATCACCCCACCTGGCTATACCACCACCCCACCTGGCTATACCATCACTCCACCTGGCTATACCACCACCCCACCTGGCTATACCATCACCCCAACTAACTATACCACCACCCCACCTGGCTATGCCACCACCCCACCTGGCTATACCATCACCCCACCTAGGTATACCATCACCCCATCTAGCTATACCACCACCCCACCTAGCTATACCACCACCCCACCTAGCTATACTACCACCCCATCTAGCTATACCACCACCCCACCTAGCTATACCACCACCCCACCTGGCTATACCATCAACCCACCTAGCTATACCACCACCCCATCTAGCTATACCACCACCCCACCAAGCTATACCACCACCCCACTTGGCTATACCATCACCCCACCTAGGTATACCATCACCCCATCTAGCTATACCACCATCCCACCTGGCTATGCCACCACCCCACCTAGGTATACCATCACCCCATCTAGCTATACCATCACCCCACCTGGCTATACCACCACCCCACCTAGCTATACCATCATCCCACCTAGCTATACCACCACCCCACCTAGCTATACCACCACCCCACCTAGCTATACCACCACCCCACCAAGCTATACCACCCCCCCACCTGGCTATACCATCACCCACCTACTTATATTACCACCCACCTAGTTGTACCACCTTCACCTAGCTGTACTACAACCAACCAACCACTAACCACTTTACTATACGACCACCGACCTAGCTTACCAATACCCACCTAGCTATAACACTATTCACATAGCTATACCACCACCCATATAGCTGTGCTACCGTCGACACATAGAACTTTCCAACCCTCCAACTTTAAGTGAGAAACGCTAGTCCTCAGCTTATACTGTCATGCCCGAGTGAGGCAGACAACAGAACCACACACTTCCTACCTGTGACGTCACCCCGTGTTGGACCAGGACCATACCACTTCAAGGTGGTACCTAGCTAAACTGCTACCCCCCCCCCCCCCCCGTGTGGGCTAGGAACCATACCAGCACACGGTGGTCCTCCGTGTGGGTCAGGGTATACAGAGGTATACAGAGATGACCTCAGTATAAGATGCCTGAGTCAGGTTAGTGAGCAGTTTGAAGATGGAAATAAATTCCTGTCATGACATGGGTCAGGCGAGCTGATCCTGCAGATGAGTGGATGTGGCGCCACCTAGCCAGCGGCTGGCACTCATATTGCTGGGTGATGGCTGCCACTCAGGCTAACTCACGTGAGTCGCACGGTAAGTGTACACATTCTCTGTGCTGATGTTTGTATTGTTGTGTTGTGTGTCTGTCATAATTGTGTCACTTCTGATTATTGATTCCTTCCCATATATGACAAGTGACCCGTGAATACAGTAACGTCTCTTGTTCCCTCACTCCATGTGGGTGGAACTTGTGTGAGAGTAAACATGATACAGGCAGGACATGTCTCCCGTGCCACACACGACGTGATACAGGCAGGACATGTCTCCCGTGCCACACACGACGTGATACAGGCAGGACATGTCTCCCGTGCCACACACGACGTGATACAGGCAGGACATGTCTCCCGTGCCACACACGACGTGATACAGGCAGGACATGTCTCCCGTGCCACACACGACGTGATACAGGCAGGACATGTCTCCCGTGCCACACACGACGTGATACAGGCAGGACATGTCTCCCGTGCCACACACGACGTGATACAGGCAGACATGTCTCCCGTGCCACACACGACGTGATACAGGCAGGACATGTCTCCCGTGCCACACACGACGTGATACAGGCAGGACATGTCTCCCGTGCCACACACGACAGCTTCATAACGTTCTAGCTGTTCATCCTGTAGGCCTCACTGACTGAAGTACAAATATTAGAGTCGGCCTCACCACACCAAGATTAGATAAGGATGAGGAAGGCAGTTTCTGGTAGGTTAGACCCACCCGAGGCAGAGCGCCCCCTGCACCACACACACACGTCTTGCCTCAGGATACGTCACAGCCAGCCAGTGACCTGAACTGAGACTGACGATGATGATTCATTCTGGAATACCACTCGTGGTGGGAGGCAGTCACTGACACACTGATGTGTCAGGCGAGAGATGTGCTGTTATCATAATGTTGTGATGACACACATCACCTCCTCACACTCAGGATGATCCACAACCATTGATAACTGGTGTCAATGGTTATGATGTTGTTGTTCATAATGTGTTAATGTTAAGCTGTGGTGCTGGTGTCAGCTGATGGATTATACTCCCTCCCTCCCTCACTCAGGCTACAGACTGACACGTGATATACCCAGGGACAAAGGCTACCTCCCGTCCCTGGGGAAAATGATGCACGGTCTGTTACGTCTGCACGACGGTTCACATGTCACGTTCTCAGGCAATTTAAATCTATTTCATTCATCATCATGACGTCATTACGACCTTCCAGTAGTCCACTGCATCATCATAATGACCTTAACGTAATCATGTCGACTCTTGAACAAAGTATTTCATCATGTTGATCCTGGGGTGGAGTTAATCATTATGTTGACCCCGATGTTGGTATGTCGACGTCATCATAATGTTGACCCCAGAACACAGCACGTCATCATGGTCCACTTTGAACACAGTACATCCACCATCATGGTGATAATAAAGTACACCCACCATCATGGTGATGATAAAGTACATCCACCATCATGTTGATAATAAAGTACATCCACCATCATGGTGATGATAAAGTACATCCACCATCATGTTGATAATAAAGTACATCCACCATCATGGTGATAATAAAGTACATCCACCATCATGATGATAATAAAGTACATCCACCATCATGTTGATAATAAAGTACACCCACCATCATGTTGATAATAAAGTACATCCACCATCATGTTGATAATAAAGTACATCCACCATCATGGTGATATAAAGTACATCCACCATCATGGTGATAATAAAGTACATCCACCATCATGGTGATAATAAAGTACATCCACCATCATGTTGATAATAAAGTACATCCACCATCATGGTGATAATAAAGTACACCCACCATCATGTTGATAATAAAGTACATCCACCATCATGGTGATAATAAAGTACATCCACCATCATGTTGATAATAAAGTACATCCACCATCATGGTGATAATAAAGTACATCCACCATCATGGTGATAATAAAGTACATCCACCATCATGGTGATAATAAAGTACATCCACCATCATGGTGATAATAAAGTACATCCACCATCATGGTGATAATAAAGTACATCCACCATCATGGTGATAATAAAGTACACCCACCATCATGGTGATAATAAAGTACATCCACCATCATGTTGATAATAAAGTACATCCACCATCATGGTGATAATAAAGTACACCCACCATCATGGTGATAATAAAGTACATCCACCATCATGGTGATAATAAAGTACACCCACCATCATGGTGATAATAAAGTACACCCACCATCATGGCGACCCAAGAACACGTCATTATGCACGAACAAATTACACATAAAAACAATAGACGAAACCTTGCAGCAAACGTGTGACGGAGGTCCTGGTCAGGTGTGACGGAGATCCTGGTCGGGTGTGACGGAGGTCCTGGTCGGGTGTGACGGTGGTCCACCGTCCATAGTCAGGTGTGAAGGAGTTCCTGGTCAGGTGTGACGGAGGTCCTGGTCGGGTGTAACGGTGGTTCACCGTCCGTAGTCAGATGTGACGGTAGTCTACCGTCCTTAATCAGGTGTGACGGAGGTCCTGGTCAGATGTGACGGAGGTCCTGGCCGGGTGTGACGGAGGTTCACCGTCCAGTCAGGTGTGACAGAGGTCCACCGTCCATAGTCAGGTGTGACGGAGGTCCTGGTCAGGTGTGACGAAGGTCCTGGTCGGGTGTTACGGGTGGCGACGCGACGGGACGGCGCGCCGGCCGCGTCTCCTCACCACTCAAGCCACAATGATGGCGTGACGTGTCCACCCACGCCTGACCCCTGATATTGCCTCTCAAACCCCGACACGTCAGGGCTAACGACCCAACTGCTGCACCGTAACACACCTCATTCATAGTCGTAACCAATAACGTCCACCAGGAAAAAATGGACAACAGAAAAAAAGGAAACCATTACAAGCATTTACATACATAATACATATTGTAATCATGGAGCCGGAATCATGTGTGATGCTATACAGTAAGCTCTGCTGGCTACACCCTCATGTGTCACCCAGCCTCACGTGTCTTCACTCAAATAAAACCAATAAAATGTCGGGAGAACAAGGATGACACATCAATGTCTACATCCAGGACCTGCTACAGTGAGGCCAGTACCGCCTCACTGTGGCAGTGGTGGTCAAGGATATAGTGGTCAGTATAGTGTCACTGTGGCAGTGGTGGTCAAGGATATAGTGGTCAGTATAGTGTCACTGTGGCAGTGGTGGTCAAGGATATAGTGGTCAGTATAGTGTCATTGGCAGTGGTGGTCAAGGATATAGTGGCCAGTATAGTGTTATTGTGGCAGTGGTGGTCAAGGATATAGTGGTCAGTATAGTGTCAGTGTGGCAGTGGTGGTCAAGGATATAGTGGTCAGTATAGTGTCAGTGTGGCAGTGGTGGTCATGGATATAGTGGTCAGTATAGTGTTACTGTGGCAGTGGTGGTCAAGGATATAGTGAGGTCAGTATAGTGTCAGTGTGGCAGTGGTGGTCAAGGATATAGTGGTCAGTATAGTGTCAGTGTGGCAGTGGTGGTCAAGGATATAGTGGTCAGTATAGTGTCACTGTGGCAGTGGTGGTCAAGGATATAGTGAGGTCAAAATAGTGTTACTGTGGCAGTGGTGGTCAAGGATATAGTGAGGTCAGTATAGTGTTATTGTGGCAGCGGTGGTCAAGGATATAGTGAGGTCAGTATAGTGTCAGTGTGGCAGTGGTGGTCAAGGATATATGATATAGTGGTCAGTATAGTGTCAGTGTGGCAGTGGTGGTCAAGGATATAGTGGTCAGTATAGTGTTACTGTGGCAGTGGTGGTCAAGGATATAGTGAGGTCAGTATAGTGTCAGTGTGGGAGTGGTGGTCAAGGATATAGTGAGGTCAGTATAGTGTCAGTGTGGCAGTGGTGGTCAAGGATATATTGAGGTCAGTATAGTGTCACTGTGGCAGTGGTGGTCAAGGATATAGTGGTCAGTACAGTGTCAGTGTGGCAGTGGTGGTCAACGATATAGTGGTCAGTATAGTGTCACTGTGGCAGTGGTGGTCAAGATATAGTGAGGTCAGTATAGTGTTACTGTGACAGTGGTGGTCAAGGATATAGTGAGGTCAGTATAGTGTTACTGTGGCAGTGATGGTCAAGGATATAGCGGTCAGTATAGTGTCAGTGTGGCAGTGGTGGTCAAGGATATAGTGAGGTCAGTATAGTGTCAGTGTGGCAGTGGTGGTCAAGGATATAGTGAGGTCAGTATAGTGTCAGTGTGGCAGTGGTGGTCAAGGATATAGTGGTCAGTATAGTGTCAGTGTGGCAGTGGTGGTCAAGGATATTGTGAGGTCAGTATAGTGTTACTGTGGCAGTGATGGTCAAGGATATAGTGGTCAGTATAGTGTCAGTGTGGCAGTGGTGGTCAAGGATATAGTGGTCATTATAGTGTCACTGTGGCAGTGGTGGTCAAGGATATAGTGGTCAGTATAGTGTTACTGTGGCAGTGATGGTCAAGGAAAGAGTGAGGTCAGTATAGTTTCAGTGTGGCAGTGGTGGTCAAGGATATAGTGAGGTCAGTATAGTGTCAGTGTGGCAGTGGTGGTCAAGGATATAGTGGTCAGTATAGTGTTACTGTGGCAGTGGTGGTCAAGGATATAGTGAGGTCAGTATAGTGTCAGTGTGGCAGTGGTGGTCAAGGATATAGTGAGGTCAGTATAGTGTCAGTGTGGCAGTGGTGGTCAAGGATATAGTGAGGTCAGTACAGTGTCAGTGTGGCAGTGGTGGTCAATGATATAGTGAGGTCAGTATAGTGTCAGTGTGGCAGTGGTGGTCAAGGTTATAGTGAGGTCAGTATAGTGTCAGTGTGGCAGTGGTGGTCAAGGATATAGTGAGGTCAGTATAGTGTCAGTGTGGCAGTGGTGGTCAAGGATATAGTGAGGTCAGTATAATGTCAGTGTGGCAGTGGTGGTCAAGGATATAGTGAGGTCAGTATAGTGTCAGTGTGGCAGTGGTGGTCAAGGATATAGTGAGGTCAGTATAATGTCAGTGTGGCAGTTGTGGTCAAGGTTACAGTGAGGTCAGTATAGTGTCAGTGTGGCAGTGGTGGTCAAGGTTATAGTGAGGTCAGTATAGTGTCAGTGTGGCAGCGGGACATAATGAGGCAAGCACCACGTCATGGTGGTAGCGGCGTATAAAGATATATGTCACAAGATCACATGACACACGTAGTGTAAAAAAACGATGTGATGTACTGAACATATACAGACACACACGCACAAACATATACATATACCTTGACTTAGGTCAACCTGGAGGTTCGCGACTGGCTCCACGACCAGATAGGAAGTTGGTGGCCGGCGTCTCAATCTGTTCACCATTACTCACAAGAAACGCAACAACAATGATGATAAAACTACGAGTCCAGACATACTAGCAGGTGCTACACTTGACCTGTCATGCACGTACAAGACGATCATTAACAGCTTATAGTAAGGATGACGTGAGGCCATGCTGTAGTACAGTAACCCGTACCGCTGTTTACAGCAGCCGCTTGAACGCATCAATAACCACACCCACTGAGGAACGTCCCAACGTTTTGTAAGTGCGGCTCATTCCGTGCCAACTGTAAATGTTATGAGATTTCACTTATTCATTTGACTTGAGACACAAGACAGGACACAAAACAGAGTCTTGCAAATATCCGGATAACAGTCCACACGAACACATGAGAATTTGTCTTTTTTATAACATTATGTCTTAACATACTGAGAACCAACATTAAGAAGAATATCTTATACATGACTCACACACAGCAAAGGAAGGAAGGAAGTCGATTCCAGGTAAGAACAGAACACTTAAACTGACTTGACATAAAAGTTTTCGAGACGTAATTATGAAATACATCACATACATCATACATCACAACCTGCAGGAACCACGACAGCAGGATATACGGGTGCAGTATCCAGTCTTCCACAACTCAACTACTGTAATAAAGTTCCTGGAGGCGGAAGCAACAAAAAAATGTTGATGTTATCATCACAGATTTCAGAAAGGCCTTATATAAACGTACACAAGGAATGTCAGCCTTCCTTGACATATCGTTGTGCCACACCGATTCCACAAATAGTTTACATCATATAAAATCCATTGCCTCCACGATGAAAGTTTGTTCCTAGGGTCGTGCTTCTGCCCTACTGTTTTTGATATTTCTAGCTGACACCGCGAGCAGCTACACAGTATAGCTGCGTAACAGTCTCTGGTGATGCCACCAGATTACGTTCGACACTCTGGGTGACTGAGTCACACACTCAAAACCTGTTAACAAATATCAACCAAATCCTGCATTCGGCAACAGGAAATAACATCATGTGTAGTGGGAAGAATTCCTCACCCCGAGCAGTGGTGGGTACGTGGTCTTCCCAGCCCACCCCCGCCCAGCGTACTCACACCCCACACGACCTTCCTCACCCCGGCTGGGTACGTTTCCTCCTCGACACCCTAAACCACCATCTACCGTTCACCAGCAGCTGTGACGTTATCTATAACATCATTGTTACACAATGCACTACACTGTCCACACTTCCCTCAGCACCAGACCTGAGCAACAAAAATATAAAATAGACAATCTCTAACGTCTGCACGACCCCCACATGGTCAGTGATGAAATATAATGTCAGATATGTATCACATTAGCTAACCTTCCGTGTAGATTCTACAATTCCCGAGTGATGCACTTTGCAGAAGCAGCAATACTTGGAGAAACCACCTCCCTCTTCACCTGGTGCAAACAGAATGAGTACATAATAGTACTGGTGATAAGGATGATTAGCGAGCACTGATTACACTCACTACTCATGTCATTATCCAAGCAGAGCCACGATGGCCAACCCGGCACCAAGCAACACCTGTGGCACCCCACACAGCAAATGTGGCATCAACTGGTAACAGCCACAGGAGGCACGGCCACGGAGGAAGACCTGATGAAGAAGCATAACATCGGGTCACACGAGGGAATACAAGCATGACGATAAAGCAGTGGAAGGAGAAGAGCTTCAGGATTCTCCTGGGGTGACTCGTAGACAACGACGCCTTCTGCACCCAGCGCGCGTGCGCCACCCCAACCACCTCCCCGCCCCCTCATCCGCATACGATGCCCTACATACTGCTCCCCTCTCCTAGTGTCCTACATACTACCTCATCCTAACCTCTAGAGGCGACACACCTTGTTCTGGCTAACCCTCATACTTATACACACATACACGTAGCTCTAGCCTATCCTGAGGTTGACCCACATTTTCTTCTGCCTAACTTATAATGTCTCACACACTGTTCTGCCTAACTTACAATATGTCTCACACACTGTTCTGCCTAACTTACAATATGTCTCACACACTGTTCTGCCTAACTTACAATATGTCTCACAGACTGTTCTGCCTAACTTACAATATGTCTTACACACTGTTCTGCCTAACTTACAATATGTCTCACACACTGCTCTGCCTAACTTACAATATGTCTCACACACTGCTCTGCCTAACTTACAATATGTCTCACACATTGCTCTGCCTAACTTACAATATGTCTCACACACTGCTCTGCCTTCTGCTAACTTACAATATGTCTGCCTAACTTACAATATGTCTCACACACTGTTCTGCCTAACTTACAATATGTCTCACACACTGTTCTGCCTAACTTACAATATGTCTCACACACTGCTCTGCCTAACTTACAATATGTCTCACACACTGCTCTGCCTAACTTACAATATGGCTCACACACTGCTCTGCCTAACTTATAATATGTCTCACACACTGCTCTGCCTAACTTACAATATGTCTCACACACTGTTCTGCCTAACTTACAATACGTCTCACACACTGCTCTGCCTAACTTACAATATGTCTCACACACTGTTCTGCCTAACTTACAATATGTCTCACACACTGTTCTGCCTAACTTACAATATGTCTCACACACTGCTCTGCCTAACTTACAATATGTCTCACACACTGTTCTGCCTAACTTACAATATGTCTCACACACTGCTCTGCCTAACTTACAATATGTCTCACACACTGCTCTGCCTTACCTACTAGATATGCAACGCACATGTAGCTCTGCACTACCTCAAGGATGCCCCACGTGCTGCTCTTCCCGATGTATATAACATCCCAACTTATTATGCCTCTGCCGCACTCCAGGATGCCCAGTATATTGCTCCATCTCAGGGAAACCTATAGTACTATTGCCCCATCCCACCTCCAGGATGTCCCATAAACTGCCATGTCCCAAAATTAAGATGCGCAAAGTCCAGTCCCACTCACATGGTTCCCCAGTCCCAAGTTACTCACTATACTGCCCTGCCCCACCTGACAGACGCCCCACATTGTTTTATCCCCAGGATGTCTCACCGTCCTAACTGACATGTAGGATGCATCACCCCAGGATGTCTCACCGTCCTAACTCATATGTAGGATGCATCACCCCAGGATGTCTCACCGTCCTAACTCATATGTAGGATGCATCACCCCAGGATGTTTCACCGTCCTAACTCACATGTAGGATGCATCACCCCAGGATGTCTCACCGTCCTAACTCACATGTAGGATGCTTCACCCCAGGATGTCTCACCGTCCTAACTCACATGTAGGATGCTTCACCCCAGGATGTTTCACCGTCCTAACTCACATGTAGGATGCATCACCCCAGGATGTCTCACCGTCCTAACTCACATGTAGGATGCATCACCCCAGGATGTCTCACCGTCCTAACTCACATGTAGGATGCTTCACCCCAGGATGTTTCATCGTCCTAACTCACATGTAGGATGCATCACCCCAGGATGTCTCACCGTCCTAACTCACATGTAGGATGCATCACCCCATGTAGGATGCATCACCGTCCTAACTCACATGTAGGATGCATCACCCCAGGATGTCTCACCGTCCTAACTCACATGTAGGATGCATCACCCCAGGATGTCTCACCGTCCTAACTCACATGTAGGATGCATCACCCCAGGATGTCTCACCGTCCTAACTCACATGTAGGATGCATCACCCCAGGATGTCTCATATCCGTCCTAACTCACATGTAGGATGCATCACCCCAGGATGTCTCACCGTCCTAACTCACATGTAGGATGCTTCACCCCAGGATGTCTCACCGTCCTAACTCACATGTAGGATGCATCACCCCAGGATGTCTCACCGTCCTAACTCACATGCAGGATGCATCACCCCAGGATGTCTCACCGTCCTAACTCACATGTAGGATGCTTCACCCCAGGATGTCTCACCGTCCTAACTCACATGTAGGATGCATCACCCCAGGATGTCTCACCGTCCTAACTCACATGCAGGATGCATCACCCCAGGATGTCTCACCGTCCTAACTCACATGCAGGATGCATCACCCCAGGATGTCTCACCGTCCTAACTCACATGTAGGATGCATCACCCCAGGATGTCTCACCGTCCTAACTCACATGTAGGATGCATCACCCCAGGATGTCTCATATAATGTCCCTGCCTCACTTGTAGGATGCTTCACCCCAGGATGTCTCATATAATGTCCCTGCCTCACTTGTAGGATGCTTCACCCCAGGATGTCTCATATAATGTCCCTGCCTCACTTGTAGGATGCTTCACCCCAAGATGTCTCATATAATGTCCCTTCCTCACTTGTAGGATGCTTCACCCCAGGATGTCTCATATAATGTCCCTGCCTCACTTGTAGGATGCTTCACCCCAAGATGTCTCATATAATGTCCCTGCCTCACTTGTAGGATGCTTCACCCCAGGATGTCTCATATAATGTCCCTTCCTCACTTGTAGGATGCTTCACCCCAGGATGTCTCATATAATGTCCCTTCCTCACTTGTAGGATGCTTCACCCCAAGATGTCTCATATAATGTCCCTGCCTCACTTGTAGGATGCTTCACCCCAAGATGTCTCATATAATGTCCCTGCCTCACTTGTAGGATGCTTCACCCCAGGATGTCTCATATAATGTCCCTGCCTCACTTGTAGGATGCTTCACCCCAAGATGTCTCATATAATGTCCCTGCCTCACTTGTAGGATGCTTCACCCCAGGATGTCTCATATAATGTCCCTTCCTCACTTGTAGGATGCTTCACCCCAAGATGTCTCATATAATGTCCCTGCCTCACTTGTAGGATGCTTCACCCCAGGATGTCTCATATAATGTCCCTGCCTCACTTGTAGGATGCTTCACCCCAGGATGTCTCATATAATGTCCCTGCCTCACTTGTAGGATGCTTCACCCCAAGATGTCTCATATAATGTCCCTGCCTCACTTGTAGGATGCTTCACCCCAGGATGTCTCATATAATGTCCCTGCCTCACTTGTAGGATGCTTCACCCCAGGATGTCTCATATAATGTCCCTGCCTCACTTGTAGGATGCTTCACCCCAGGATGTCTCATATAATGTCCCTGCCTCACTTGTAGGATGCTTCACCCCAGGATGTCTCATATAATGTCCCTGCCTCACTTGTAGGATGCTTCACCCCAAGATGTCTCAGATGCTTGTCCAGCCCCATTTACAGGACGTTCCATCACAGGATGCTTCATTAACTGCTCCGCTTTATCCATCCTAAGATGCCTCTCATATGCCCCACTTATAGTATGATCTCATGATGCCTCTCATATTCTCACACTTCAAAGGATGATCCATTCTAGGATGCCTCTCCTACTGCTCCACTTGTAGTACGTTCCACCCCATGATGCCTCTCCTACTGCTCCACTTGTAGTATGCTCCATCCCATGATGCCTCTCCTACTGCTCCACTTGTAGTATGCTCCATCCCATGATGCCTCTCCTGCTGCTCCACTTGTAGTATGCTCCATCCCATGATGCCTCTCCTACTCCCCACTTGTAGTATGCTCCATCCCATGATGCCTCTCCTACTGCTCCACTTGAAGCATGATCCATCGCAGGAAGCGGCTTGACACAACCCTGGTCCACCTGGGCCTCTTATAACTCTGACCAGCGGGGGAGAGGAGGACGAGGCCCCTCCAGCAGGTCCACTCTGAGTCCGGCCTCCCTGGGATGGCTCAACCTTCACCAGGTTAAGGTCCAGCACGACCACCATCTGACCCCACACCCTTCCTGAGATGACTCAACCTTCACCAGGTTAAGGTCCAGCACGGAACACTAGCTGACCCCCCCCCCCCCCCCCACACACACACACACACACACTCCCTCGCGCTGCGTGGGCCACCTACAGTGCAGCCCATCCTCCTCCCCCGTACCCAAGCTCCACCTGCCTCCACCCACACCACACCACGTATACATTAGTCTTCCACACAAGCCATGCTTCCGTCCACGTCATGCCCCACACATTACCCTCTCCCACAACCCATGCCCCTACCACCAGCACCAGGCAGATGGCGCCCCATGTCATTTGCCTCACCTATCCACTGTACTGTGTGCGGAACCTCACCTACCCACTGTACAGTGCGGCAAGCTTCACCTACATGTATAATGCCAACATTTGCCTCACCAACTCATGACGTATCCTCCCTCCCTCACCAGACCCAGCACATCAACCTCTTGATATAGTTAAAACCACCAGTGTTCACTACTTACGTTCAACCTTTGTGGCCAGCCAATGTGTACATCATGAAACAATCTTAACTGTACCTGGTACAGTGGGCGGGGCACTGTAGCAGAGAGACAATATGGAGGACCTTGAAGCAGAGGGAAAACGTTACGCTGTACAACACGCAGACACCTGGTCACGTGTGGCGAGTAACACGTGGACGCGTGCTGACTGACGCGCCTCTGTGATGTTCTGGCTAACGTTACTGACCATGAGTCAGCACAGGCCATCCCGGGGTACGACCCACACTCGTGCGAATCATAGGCGAGGCAGTCGGCCCACACCCAACCCAGGTGTTCATCCTCCCATCGTAGCTGGTCGATAAATGAGAGGTATGTGTGTGTGTGTGTGTGTGTGTGTGTGTGTGTGTGTGTGTGTGTGTGTGTGTGTGTGTGTATTCACAGGATTAAAGACATGCTACGTATGTACAAGGTTAAGAGACGCGGTACACGTGGAACACGTGACACAAAAATGGTCATCATATACGGTAACTACACACGTGATGATGACCAACACGTGACACACATGGTGACTCATACGTCATGACTTCCGGGACACGTGTACGTCATCATGACCCTGCAGAAGAGAAGATGACGGTGAGTGCGCCAGCTGGGCAGCAGTGTGACCTGAGTCAAGCCAGGTGAGGTGAGGACAGACTCTAGTAATGAGTGGGCCGTCAGGTGGCGGTGACGCTGGCTTACGGTGTGGTGTCGGGAGGTGTCGTGGCAGAGAAAGTAAGGTCTGCCTGGCTCTCACTCCGCGCACGACCTCATCCACTTGTGGTCATCACGTCCCATCACCACACCATCACCACACCATCACCTCTGACATTTCTTCCACGTGACCGTTGCTGCCCGCACGCCTCACCTACACCCGCATTCTTCCCTCTGAATAAACTGGTCGTCTTCTGACCGTCACACTTGCGACCGCTCCTGACGACAACTGCCGCCTCCTCCTCCACTCTCCTTTCTCACTTGTGAACGCCGCCTCCACCGTCACTTACCTAATTTTGAACGCCCCAGCCTCATCATCCCCTGTATGAACGCCTCCAACCTGCCTTACATCGTTTCCACGTAAACGCCCCCATCCCATCTCCCATCATTTGCTTGTGGAAGACCCCACCCCATCATCCATGATTTACCAGTGATCACTCCCAACCCACCTCCCATCATCGTTTTGTGAACGCCTCACCCCACCTCCCATCATTTCCAAGTGAACGCCCAATCCTTCCTCCCCACCTCATCGGCCATCATTCGCTGGTGAACGCCCATCTACGATCATTTACAAATGAACGCCTCTATCCCACGTCGCATCATTTACTAGTGAATGCCGTACAATACCTCCCATCATATACAAGTGAACGTCCCTATCCCACCTCCCATCACATACTACTGAAGGCCCCGACCCCAGTGTGGCCGGCGGGAACAAGAGGGGTGGACGTCACACGGGCTGCATCCCCTCGTACAACGTTGCACAGCGCTACCTACCTGACCCGGAGGTGGAGCCGAGACACATCAGTCTCTCAAACATTCGTTCTTGAACCTGTCCTTAATTGCCTCAACAAATCTGTGCTGCTCATATGACACCTTAACTAAAACCACGAGAAATTAAGAAGAAAAAATAATCCTATACGAGCCTGCGAGCAGGCCAGGGTGGTCAGCTCAGTGTTAAGACATCACGAAGGATACTGGGCGATGATCATACTGTGTAGTCCAAGGAAGAATTAGACATAATGCTCAACCATCTATACATCCAGCCTGGGATAGCCTTGCTCTTATCATTCCTGCAGCGAAAACCATCCAGGTGTTCAGAAGAAGAATGACAACACTGGAACATTCAAGTTACAACCAAATGACAAACCTCCCGACCATGTCTCTACTTCTGATGTTCTTCGTCTTCCTGGCTGGTGAATACCTAGTGAAGTCGTCTACCTCTGTAGCTTGGGCTGATCCAAGGCTGCTGGGTTGGGTCGTTGGTCGACCAAGGTGTTGGAGGCTGCAGCCCTCAGGCCCATATAGCCACCACAGCCTGGCTGGTCTGGTGTACTGTGTAGGTATTCGTCCAGTATAATCTTAAGCTTCTGTACTGTGCATCTCGTGGTGTTTCTAATGTTAGCAGAAAAGGTGTTGAAGAGTCTTGGGCCCCAGATGCTTAAAGTGTTCTCTCTGTGCATGTCGCACCTGCGGAGTTTAGATGTAGCATTGTATGGTCTTCCCTGCCTGTCGTGCCAGGAGGATAAGGACCACAGCCGCGTACGAAGACTAAATTGACCGCGCACACACAGATTCATGAACTGTGAGAACTATGGAAAGATGCAACCCTCATTACGTGGCTAATTTTAGAAGTGTTCAAATGATACCCTACTGCATCATCTGTGCACATCAGCTGTGCACAACACAACAGTAAAGCCAGTGATCAGTAGGATTGAAAATACTCAAAATAAAGCCGTAAGAAACCTGCAGTACCTGACTGTCCCAAGGCCACTGAAATACTTCCCACGTGGAGGAACCTGGGTATACCTTGTGTGGAGGAACCTGGGTATACTTTGTGTGGAGGAACCTGGGTATACTTGTGTGGAGGAACCTGGGTATACCTTGTGTGGCGGAACCTGGGTATACCTTGTATGGAGGAACCTGGGTATACCTTGTGTGGAGGAACCTGGGTATACCTTGTGTGGAGGAACCTGGGTATACTTTGTGTGGCGGAACCTGGGTATACTTTGTGTGGAGGAACCTGGGTATACCTTGTGTGGAGGAACCTGGGTATACCTTGTGTGGCGGAACCTGGGTATACTTGTTGGAGGAACCTGGTATACCTTGTGTGGAGAACTTGGGTATACCTGTGTGGAGAACATGGGTTATACCTTCTGTGAGAGACCTGGGTATACTTGTGTGAGACCTGGGTATACATTGTGTGGAGGAACCTGGGTATACTTGTGTGGAAGGAACCTGGGTATAACCTTGTATGGAGGAACCTGGTATACCTTGTGTGTAGAACATGGTAACCTTGTTGGAAGGACCTGGTATACCTGTGTGGAGGAACCTGGTATACCTTGTGTGCGGAACCTGGTATACCTTAGGAGAGAAACCTGGTATACCTTCTGTGGAGGAACATGGGTATACCTTGTGTGGAAAGATCTGGGTATACCTTGTGTGGAGGGATCTGGGTATATCTTGTGTGGGAAGGACCTGGGTATACCTTGTGTGGAGGAGCCTGGGTATACCTTGTGTGGCGGAACCTGGGTATACCTTGTATGGAGGAACCTGGGTATACCTTGTGTGGAGGAACCTGGGTATACCTTGTGTGGACGAACCTGGGTATACCTTGTGTGGAGGAACCTGGGTATACCTTGTGTGGCGGAACCTGGGTATACCTTGTGTGGAGGAACCTGGGTATACCTTGTGTGGAGGAACCTGGGTATACCTTCTGTGGAGGAACCTGGGTATACCTTGTGTGGAGGAACCTGGGTATACCTTGTATGGAGGAACCTGGGTATACCTTGTGTGGAGGAACCTGGGTATACCTTGTGTGGAGGAACCTGGATATACCTTGTGTGGAGGAACCTGGGTATACCTTGTGTGGAGGAACCTGGGTATACCTTGTGTGGAGGAACCTGGGTATACCTTGTGTGGCGGAACCTGGGTATACCTTGTATGGAGGAACCTGGGTATACCTTGTGTGTAGGAACATGGGTATACCTTGTGTGGAAGGACCTGGGTATACCTTGTGTGGAGGAACCTGGGTATACCTTATGTGGCAGAACCTGGGTATACCTTGTATGGAGGAACCTGGGTATACCTTGTATGGAAGGACCTGGGTATACCTTGTGTGGAGGAACCTGGGTATACCTTGTATGGAGGAACCTGGGTATACCTTGTGTGGAGGAACCTGGGTATACCTTATGTGGCGGAACCTGGGTATACCTTGTATGGAGGAACCTGGGTATACCTTGTGTGGAAGGACCTGGGTATACCTTGTGGAAGGACCTGGGTATACCTTGGGTGGAGGAACCTGGGTATACCTTATGTGGCGGAACCTGGGTATACCTTGTATGGAGGAACCTGGGTATACCTTATGTGGCGGAACCAGGGTATACCTTGTGTGGCGGAACCTGGATATACCTTGTGTGGAGGAACCTGGGTATACCTTGTGTGGAGGAACCTGGATATACCTTGTATGGAGGAACCTGGGTATACCTTGTGTGGAGGAACCTGGGTATACCTTATGTGGCGGAACCTGGGTATACCTTGTATGGACTAACCTGGGTATACCTTGTGTGGAAGGACCTGGGTATACCTTGTGTGGAGGAACCAGGGTATACCTTGTGTGGAAGGACCTGGGTATACCTTGTGTGGAGGATACTGGGTATACCTTGTGTGGAGGAACCTGGGTATACCTTGAGTGGAGGGACCTGGGTATACCTTATGTGGAGGAACCTGGGTATACCTTGTGTGGAAGGACCTGGGTATACCTTGTGGAAGGACCTTGGTATACCTTGTGTGGAGGATACTGGGTATACCTTGTGTGGAGGAACCTGGGTATACCTTGTGTGGAGGAACCTGGGTATACCTTGTGTGGAGGAACCTGGGTATACCTTGTGTGGAAGGACCTGGGTATACCTTGTGGAAGGACCTGGGTATACCTTGGGTGGAGGAACCTGGGTATACCTTGTGTGGAAGGACCTGGGAATACCTTGTGTGGAGGAACCTGGGTATACCTTGTGCGGAGGAACCTGGGTATATCTTGTGTGGAGGAACCTGGGTATACCTTGTGTGGAAGGACCTGGGTGTACCTTGTGTGGAGGAACCTGGGAACACCTTGTGTGGAGGAACCTGGGTATACCTTGTGTGGAGGGACCTGGGTATACTTTGCGTGGAGGAACCTGGGTATACCTTGTATGGAGGAACCTGGGTATACCTTGTGTGGAGGGACCTAGGTATACCTTATGTGGAGGAACCTGGGTATACCTTGTGTGGAGGAACCTGGGTATACCTTGTGTGGAGGAACCTGGGTATACCTTGTGTGGAGGGACCTGGGTATACCTTGTGTGGAGGAACCTGGGTATACCTTGTGTGGAACGACCTGGGTATACCTTGTGTGGAAGGACCTGGGTATACCTTGTGTGGAGGACAGAATAATGATACCCGCCGTGCGACACGACCGAAGCTTTCGCCTGGTGATCCACATAATGTTGTCTCGGCAGCAGTGTTTAATCAAACCACATAAGCCATGAAGCAAGCGAGTCTAAATGGGTTCAAGAAACCTCCACTTACATGGCAACGCTCGTATTATATCAGCTGTGTAAAACTAAGGAAGCAGAGGCACTTCCCTCCCTACCCTGGCTGATGACATCCTTCGACATCAACGTACCTACATACTTGTCCAGCTTAGAAACTAGTTAGTCACGATCTTCACCTTTCAGTACATTCCTAGAGCTAATTCTGCAGTGCTCTTGAACACACACAAAATTTCATAACTGAAAACAGCACAATAAAGTATCTATACTGAAGCTTCTCATGACTGGGAGATCTGTAAAGCTTCCAGTGTAACCCAGTCTAATGGTATATAACAGAGCTTACAAGAATGTTATAACAACTGAGCATCTGCCAGATAAACTAAACTCTTCACCAGACTCGCCGCTCTTCAGTCTGCTGACACAACAACCAAAGACACCTTAATGAGCTCTGATTCTTTATCCTTACACGACCCTAAATACCCTGAGACCATACTGTAACATGTTTATCTCTAAGGCTAAACGCAAACAGTCGAGCATCACTTGTAAAGGGATTCAAATCTAACGGTTCTCGCTAGATTCTTCTCACGAGGTCTCTGAGAGCTGATGGCTTTACCCAGCCTTGCTCTAGTTAAAGAGGATGCTAAACACAACTACGGCTTCTTAATCATTAGCTTAGAAATTGCAATCAGGAAGGAACTAATATACATCTGAGCAAGTGGAAGTAAATAAGCAATAATAAATTCAATTTCCATCACAAAGAAATGTGCTGCAAAACACGTGCTTGTAATAAGCGAGTAATAAGATGAGGCTAAGCTGCAGGTGATACTGTCGCTCCAGCCTACCTAGACAATTATAATGTGTGTAACCAGAAATATGGACACCCATTACAACACTGTGAGAAAACTGAGCCTTTTACTGTTATGTTCAAACTAAAACTTTAGAGAAATAGGTCAACTTATTGTTTTATTAATGACATCTTATTTGTTTAACTAATAAGATTACTTAAATTTCTGAAGTTGTGGTTAGTTTATGTATCTAGTACAAGAGTTTAGTTACATGGGAAGGCTGAGGGTTAGGTGATGAACCATTTCTGTAACGACCTACGTCATAACCATCAAGAATTGGGGGGGGGGGGGCTGACACCAGGCCTCTGTAAACTTTGTAATCCTTTCGTAATACCATTCACCGGATAAGGATAAAGGGCATGATAAACCAGCTGGTGACAGTAACCAAAGCTGAAAGATCATCCGTACGACACACACACACACACAACTACAGTATTACGTGTACCATTCATCACTTATGTTCAACCACAACGCATAAAGGATACACCGTATTATTTACGTTCTAAACACACCCGTATATCTGCCACCCCGACCAAGCATTTTAGTTCTGTTATCTAGTAATTGGTTCATTTTCCCTCTTCTATACGTATTACTTTGGTTTTTGCTCCCGAGAGCTGGCTGCTCGTGTGCCCCACCACTTTCTAGACCACGCAATACTCGGCAAGCTGCTGCGTCACATGATCATTGTGTGGCCATCAGCATCTCAACGGTAGGCCGTTCTGATACCTGCTTCTTTCCCTACCCGTCGAAGTTTTGGAACTTTCTACCTTCTCATGTCTTTCCCAGTTACTATGACGTGGGACATTTCAAAAGACAGGTTTTTCACTTCCTCCAAAATTCGTAAGTACTTTCCTTTTTTTTTCTTTTTCCGTTAAATAATTCTCTCTACATTTCAATTAAGGCTCGGCCTTCATGTGGACTTTTGTCCGTGACTGAAGCCTTCTACATAAAGAAAAAACTATCATGAACTCCCAGTTCTATGACATCTGTAATACCTGTATACTTTCAACAGAAAGGCAGTTTAATTTCAATTATCCTTTATCAACTGATTTACTTATTATTCATTTCCAGAGACAGACGCCTGTACCAAGCACTACCATACTGTGTCCTCCAGTTCGCCTTGACTTGTCTGCCAAGGGACGTCAGCACATCATCAATCACCATGGCAACCCTTCCTCACCCCCTTACCTTCCCACCACACTCTCCACCCAACATTAGTCATGACTCCACTCTTCCCTCCTTTATCACCAGTTGTCTAGTATCAAGTGATACTGGACAATATGGCGGAGACGGCAAGCACCATTCACTGCTAGCGCCCACCAACACACACTGACTCCTTCTCCTCCTCCTCCTGCGTGGTCACTCTCGTGAGAGTAAGAGGTTGTGACGCTGGACAGTATGTGAGTGATTGTATCTGACAAAATGGTGATACTAGGCAGACGTTGTCCCTGTTCCTTCCTGCTCAACGTCGGCTGAGGTGCATCATGTGGCAGGATGACCAGCTCTGGCCTAAACTGAGGTGACAGTGGGCCACATTACCTTCCTGGGCCTCTCCCACCCTCACCTGACGGATACATATGGACGGCGCATTCCTACAGGACAGCAGCAGGTTGTGGGGCGGTGCCAAGACACAACCTCAGCATTATAAGTAAACTAGATATGATATAACGTCACACATAGGCCCTTGTCTGTCCACTAGCGTTACACATCCATCAAACACCTGCTATCACGGTCCTCCTCCATCCGGAGGCGATCTGTGTCAGTGGCAGTAGGTTGGCGCTCCTGACCGTGAAGCATTCACGGGCCGCCAGGGGATGAGTTCCCACTGGTTCTAATCCTGGTCGTGGCAGCTGGCTCACAGTTAACCCAGCTTGTCATCCTCCATTATGGACGGGTCGATAGAATGGGTATATATATATATATATATATATATATATATATATATATATATATATATATATATATATATATATATATATATATATATATATATATACGAATAAAGTGTATATGAACGCGCACCTTCATAGAACATACAAAGCTTTGTATGTTCTATGAAGGTGCGCGTTCATATACACTTTATTCGTATTCATATAACTCCGCGTTGTACAGTCAGGTTCGGTAAAACGCTATCAGCTGGCTATGTGTTCTGTTCGGAAACAACCGATAGACCCCGTTGCTCACCATTGTGAGACGAAGGGTATTCGAGTACTTAGTATTTCGAATAGTTGTTTCCTATTATACAGTCCCTAAGCCTAGCGGTTAGCATGCCTGCCTCTTGCACAAGGGGTCCCAGGTTCGATCCTGGCTGTTGGAGCTTTGTATGATATATATATATATATATATATATATATATATATATATATATATATATATATATATATATATATATATCTTCACTGAAGTTCCCATTTGCTCCCTTGTCTTACGCACTTTATTTACCTCCTTCCAGAACATCTTTTTATTCTCCCTAAAATTTAATGATACTCTCCCACCCCAACTCTCATTTGCCCTTTTTTTCACCTCTTGCACCTTTCTCTTGACCTCCTGTCTCTTTCTTTTGTACATCTCCCACTCAATTGCATTTTTTCCCTGCAAAAATCGTCCAAATGCCTCTCTCTTCTCTTTCACTAATACTCTTACTTCTTCATCCCACCACTCACTACGCTTTCTAATCAACCCACCTCCCACTCTTCTCATGCCACAAGCATCTTTTGCGCAATCCATTACTGATTCCCTAAATACATCCCATTCCTCCCCCACTCCCCTTACTTCCATTGTTCTCACCTTTTTCCATTCTGTACTCAGTCTCTCCTGGTACTTCCTCACACAGGTCTCCTTCCCTAGCTCACTTACTCTCACCACCCTCTTCACCCCAACATTCACTCTTCTTTTCTGAAAACCCATACAAATCTTCACCTTAGCCTCCACAAGATAATGATCAGACATCCCTCCAGTTGCACCTCTCAGCACATTAACATCCAAAAGTCTCTCTTTCGCACGCCTGTCAATTAACACGTAATCCAATAACGCTCTCTGGCCATCTCTCCTACTTACATAAGTATACTTATGTATATCTCGCTTTTTAAACCAGGTATTCCCAATCATCAGTCCTTTTTCAGCACATAAATCTACAAGCTCTTCACCATTTCCATTTACAACACTGAACACCCCATGTATACCAATTATTCCCTCAACTGCCACATTACTCACCTTTGCATTCAAATCACCCATCACTATAACCCGGTCTCGTGCATCAAAACCACTAACACACTCATTCAGCTGCTCCCAAAACACTTGCCTCTCTTGATCTTTCTTCTCATGCCCAGGTGCATATGCACCAATAATCACCCACCTCTCTCCATCAACTTTCAGTTTTACCCATATTAATCGAGAATTTACTTTCTTACACTCTATCACATACTCCCACAACTCCTGTTTCAGGAGTATTGCTACTCCTTCACTTGCTCTTGTCCTCTCACTAACCCCTGACTTTACTCCCCAGACATTCCCAAACCACTCTTCCCCTTTACCCTTGAGCAAATGGGGAGGTGATAACAAGTAGTGGTGATGTGAGAAGGAGATGGAGTGAGTATTTTGAAGGTTTGTTGAATGTGTTTGATGATAGAGTGGCAGATATAGGGTGTTTTGGTCGAGGTGGTGTGCAAAGTGAGAGGGTTAGGGAAAATGATTTGGTAAACAGAGAAGAGGTGGTGAAAGCTTTGCGGAAGATGAAAGCCGGCAAGGCAGCAGGTTTGGATGGTATTGCAGTGGAATTTATTAAAAAAGAGGGTGACTGTATTGTTGACTGGTTGGTAAGGCTATTTAATGTATGTATGACTCATGGTGAGGTGCCTGAGGATTGGCGGAATGCGTGCATAGTGCCATTGTACAAAGGCAAAGGGGATAAGAGTGAGTGCTCAAATTACAGAGGTATAAGTTTGTTGAGTATTCCTGGTAAATTCATATGGGAGGGTATTGATTGAGAGGGTGAAGGCATGTACAGAGCATCAGATTGGGGAAGAGCAGTGTGGTTTCAGAAGTGGTAGAGGATGTGTGGATCAGGTGTTTGCTTTGAAGAATGTATGTGAGAAATACTTAGAAAAGCAAATGGATTTGTATGTAGCATTTATGGATCTGGAGAAGGCATATGATAGAGTTGATAGAGATGCTCTGTGGAAGGTATTAAGAATATATGGTGTGGGAGGAAAGTTGTTAGAAGCAGTGAAAAGTTTTTATCGAGGATGTAAGGCATGTGTACGTGTAGGAAGAGAGGAAAGTGATTGGTTCTTAGTGAATGTAGGCTTGCGGCATGGGTGTGTGATGTCTCCATGGTTGTTTAATTTGTTTATGGATGGGGTTGTTAGGGAGGTAAATGCAAGAGTTTTGGAAAGAGGGGCAAGTATGAAGTCTGTTGGGGATGAGAGAGCTTGGGAAGTGAGTCAGTTGTTGTTCGCTGATGATACAGCGCTGGTGGCTGATTCATGTGAGAAACTGCAGAAGCTGGTGACTGAGTTTGGTAAAGTGTGTGGAAGAAGAAAGTTAAGAGTAAATGTGAATAAGAGCAAGGTTATTAGGTACAGTAGGGTTGAGGGTCAAGTCAATTGGGAGGTGAGTTTGAATGGAGAAAAACTGAGAAGTGAAGTGTTTTAGATATCTGGGAGTGGATCTGGCAGCGGATGGAACCATGGAAGCGGAAGTGGATCATAGGGTGGGGGAGGGGGCGAAAATTCTGGGAGCCTTGAAGAATGTGTGGAAGTCGAGAACATTATCTCGGAAAGCAAAAATGGGTATGTTTGAAGGAATAGTGGTTTCCAACAATGTTGTATGGTTGCGAGGTGTGGGCTATGGATAGAGCTGTGCGCAGGAGGATGGATGTGCTGGAAATGAGATGTTTGAGGACAATGTGTGGTGTGAGGTGGTTTGATCGAGTGAGTAACGTAAGGGTAAGAGAGATGTGTGGAAATAAAAAGAGCGTGGTTGAGAGAGCAGAAGAGGGTGTTTTGAAGTGGTTTGGGCACATGGAGAGGATGAGTGAGGAAAGATTGACCAAGAGGATATATGTGTCGGAGGTGGAGGGAACGAGGAGAAGAGGGAGACCAAATTGGAGGTGGAAAGATGGAGTGAAAAAGATTTTGTGTGATCGGGGCCTGAACATGCAGGAGGGTGAAAGGAGGGCAAGGAATAGAGTGAATTGGAGCGATGTGGTATACCGGGGTTGACGTGCTGTCAGTGGATTGAATCAAGGCATGTGAAGCGTCTGGGGTAAACCATGGAAAGCTGTGCAGGTATGTATATTTGCGTGTGTGGACGTATGTATATACATGTGTATGGGGGTGGGTTGGGCCATTTCTTTCGTCTGTTTCCTTGCGCTACCTCGCAAACGCGGGAGACAGCGACAAAGTATAATAAAAATAAAATATATATATCTGTCATACTATTCGCCATTTCCCGCGTTAGCGAGGTAGCGTTAAGAACAGAGGACTGGGCCTTTGAGGGAATATCCTGATCTGACCCCCTTCTCTGTTCCTTCTTTGGAAAAAAAAAAAGAAAAAAAACAAGAGGGGAGGATTTCCAGCCCCCCGCTCCCTTCCCTTTTAGTCGCCTTCTACGACACGCAGGGAATACGTGGGAAGTATTCTTTCTCCCCTATCCCCAGGGATATATATATATATATATATATATATATATATATATATATATATATATATATTACTTTGTCGCTGTCTCCCGCGTTAGCGAGGTAGCGAAAGGAATCAGACGAAAGAATGGCCCAACCCATCCATATACACATGTATATACATATACGTCCACACACGCAAACATACATACCTATACATCTCAACCTATATATATATATATATATATATATATATTATATATATATATATATATATATATATATATATATACACACACAAACATATACATATATACACATGTACATAATTCATACTGTCTGCCCTTATTCATTCCCGTCGCCACCCCGCAACACATGAAATGACAGCCCCCTCCCCCCGCATGTACGCGAGGTAGCGCTAGGAAAAGACAAAAAAAGGCCACATTCGTTCACAGTCTCTAGCTGCCATATATAATGCACCGAAACAACAGCTCCCTTTCCGCATCCAGGCCCCACAAAACTTTCCATGGTTTACCCCAGACGCTTCACATGCCCTGGTTCAATCCAATGACAGCATGTCGACCCCGGTTACCACATCGTTCCAATTCACTCTATTCCTTGCACGCCTTTCACCCTCCTGCATGTTCAGGCCCCGATCACTCAAAATCTTTTTCACTCCATCTTTCCACCTCCAATTTGGTCTCCTACTTCCCATCGTTCCCTCCATCTCTGACACATATATCCTCTTGGTCAATCTTTCCTCACTCATTCTCTACACGTGACCAAACCATTTCAAAACACCCTCTTCTGCTCTCTTAACCTCTCTTTTTACCACCACACATCTCTCCTACCCTTTCATTACTTACTCGATCAAACCACCTCACACCACATATTGTCCTCAAACATCTCATTTCCAGCACATCCACCCTCCTCCGCACAACTCTATGGCCCATGCCTCGCAACCATATAACATTGTTGGAACCACTATTCCTTCAAACATACCCATTTTTCTTTCCGAGATAACGCTCTCGACTTCCACACATTTTTCAACGCCATCAAGCATATTCAAGTATATTCCTACGCGGAAATGAAACACGATAAATTCCCAAGTGCACTTTCGTGTAATAATCACATCAGGGGAGATACAGGAGAGAAATATAACAGTCAGTTGATAAACAACGAAGAGACGTAGCTTGGACGCCATTTGTCGAACAATGGACTACCCGAATGGAGGTCGGGTGCGTTCGAGTCTGGCAACAACCGTATCATACACTTTTTATGTGGACAAGAAAGGGAATTGTTTACGAAGTTTATCAACAATAAAGCTATTCAATTTCTACAGACCTTCACTCATGTTACAATTCTTTGCGTATTTAATAATATAATAGAAGATTCAATGATGTTTCTCGTGGTACAGCAGTTAGAGTTAATAACTGAGATGACAATACTCCAGTCAATACAATGATCATAATTCTTAACATGATTAAACAAGGCATTTGAGTCTTGTCCTGTTCTTATACTATATTTCAGTTGCTTAAGTCTAGCAGAAAGATTCTTACCAGTCTGTCCAACATAAAACTTATAAAATTTTTACATGGCACTAAATAGATGCATCCTGCAGAACTTACTGGTGAGTACCCGATTAAGACATTCTTCATAGTATTGATGTTGCTTAAAGCCTTTAATGTAAATGTGAAGCGCCCGGGGAAAACCATTGAAAGGATTGTGGGGCCTGTAAGTGGACACGGGGACTCTGGTTTCGGTAAATTGCATACGACAGCTGGAGAACCGATGTGAGCAAATGAGGCCTTTCCTCGCCAGCTCCTTGCGTTACTTCGCAAACGCAGGAAACGGAGAAGTGTTTTAGATATCTGGGAGTGGATTTGGCTACGGATGGAACCATGGAAGCGGAAGTGAATCATAGGGTGGAGGAGGGGGCGAAAGTTCTGGGAGCGTTGAAGAATGTGTGGAAGTCGAGAACGTTATCTTGGAAAGCAAAAATGGGTAAGTTTGAAGGAATAGTGGTTCCAACAATGTTTTATGGTTGCGAGGCGTGGGCTATAGACAGAGTTGTGCGGAGGAGGGTGGATGTGCTGGAAATGAGATGTTTGAGGACGATATGTGGTGTGAAATATGTGCGGAGGAGGGTGGATGTGCTGGAAATGAGATGTTTGAGGACAATATGTGGTGTGAGGTGGTTTGATCGAGTAAGTAATGAAAGGGTAAGAGAGATGTGTGGTAATAAAAAGAGTGTGGTTGAGAGAGCAGAATAGGGTGTTTTGAAATGGTTTGGTCACACGGAGAGAATGAGTGAGGAAAGATTGACAAAGAGGATATATGTGTCAGAGGTGGAGGGAACGATGAGAAGTGGGAGACCAAATTGGAGGTGGAAAGACGGAGTGAAAAAGATTTTAAGTGATCGGGGCCTGAACATGCAGGAGGGTGAAAGGCGTGCAAGGAATAGAGTAAATTGGAACGATGTGGTATACCGGGGTCGACGTGCTGTCAATTGATTGAACCAGGGCATGTGAAGTGTCTGCTGTAAACCATGGAAAGTTCTGTGGGGCCTGGATGTGGAAAGGGAGCTACGGTTTCGGTGCATTATTACATGACAGCTAGAGACTGAGTGTGAATGAATGTGGCCTTCGTTGTCTTTTCCTAGCGCTACCTCGCGCACATGCGGGGGAAGGGTGTTGTCATTTCATGTGTGGCGGGGTGGCGACGGGAATGAATAAGGGCAGACAGTATGAATTATGTACGTGTGTATATATGTATATGTCTGTGTGTGTGTATATATAAATATATATATATATATATATATATATATATATATATATATATATATATATATATATATATATATATGTATGCGTTGAGGTGTACAGGTATGTATATGTGCGTGTGTGGACGTGTATGTGTAAACAGTGTATGTGAGTGGGTTGGGCCATTCTTTCGTCGCTTCCTTGCGCTACCTCGCTAACGCGGGAGACAGCGACAAAGTATAATAATATATATATATATATAATATATATTATAAATATATTTTATATATATATATATATATATATATATAATATATAGACATCCCTCCAGTTGCACCTCTCAGCACATTAACATCCAAAAGTCTCTCTTTCGCACGCCTGTCAATTAACACGTAATCCAATAACGCTCTCTGGCCATCTCTCCTACTTACATAAGTATACTTATGTATATCTCGCTTTTTAAACCAGGTATTCCCAATCATCAGTCCTTTTTCAGCACATAAATCTACAAGCTCTTCACCATTTCCATTTACAACACTGAACACCCCATGTATACCAATTATTCCCTCAACTGCCACATTACTCACCTTTGCATTCAAATCACCCATCACTATAACCCGGTCTCGTGCATCAAAACCACTAACACACTCATTCAGCTGCTCCCAAAACACTTGCCTCTCTTGATCTTTCTTCTCATGCCCAGGTGCATATGCACCAATAATCACCCACCTCTCTCCATCAACTTTCAGTTTTACCCATATTAATCGAGAATTTACTTTCTTACACTCTATCACATACTCCCACAACTCCTGTTTCAGGAGTATTGCTACTCCTTCACTTGCTCTTGTCCTCTCACTAACCCCTGACTTTACTCCCCAGACATTCCCAAACCACTCTTCCCCTTTACCCTTGAGCAAATGGGGAGGTGATAACAAGTAGTGGTGATGTGAGAAGGAGATGGAGTGAGTATTTTGAAGGTTTGTTGAATGTGTTTGATGATAGAGTGGCAGATATAGGGTGTTTTGGTCGAGGTGGTGTGCAAAGTGAGAGGGTTAGGGAAAATGATTTGGTAAACAGAGAAGAGGTGGTGAAAGCTTTGCGGAAGATGAAAGCCGGCAAGGCAGCAGGTTTGGATGGTATTGCAGTGGAATTTATTAAAAAAGAGGGTGACTGTATTGTTGACTGGTTGGTAAGGCTATTTAATGTATGTATGACTCATGGTGAGGTGCCTGAGGATTGGCGGAATGCGTGCATAGTGCCATTGTACAAAGGCAAAGGGGATAAGAGTGAGTGCTCAAATTACAGAGGTATAAGTTTGTTGAGTATTCCTGGTAAATTACATGGGAGGGTATTGATTGAGAGGGTGAAGGCATGTACAGAGCATCAGATTGGGGAAGAGCAGTGTGGTTTCAGAAGTGGTAGAGGATGTGTGGATCAGGTGTTTGCTTTGAAGAATGTATGTGAGAAATAATTAGAAAAGCAAATGGATTTGTATGTAGCATTTATGGATCTGGAGAAGGCATATGATAGAGTTGATAGAGATGCTCTGTGGAAGGTATTAAGAATATATGGTGTGGGAGGAAAGTTGTTAGAAGCAGTGAAAAGTTTTTATCGAGGATGTAAGGCATGTGTACGTGTAGGAAGAGAGGAAAGTGATTGGTTCTCAGTGAATGTAGGCTTGCGGCAAGGGTGTGTGATGTCTCCATGGTTGTTTAATTTGTTTATGGATGGGGTTGTTAGGGAGGTAAATGCAAGAGTTTTGGAAAGAGGGGCAAGTATGAAGTCAGTTGGGGATGAGAGAGCTTGGGAAGTGAGTCAGTTGTTGTTCGCTGATGATACAGCGCTGGTGGCTGATTCATGTGAGAAACTGCAGAAGCTGGTGACTGAGTTTGGTAAAGTGTGTGGAAGAAGAAAGTTAAGAGTAAATGTGAATAAGAGCAAGGTTATTAGGTACAGTAGGGTTGAGGGTCAAGTCAATTGGGAGGTGAGTTTGAATGGAGAAAAACTGGAAGTGAAGTGTTTTAGATATCTGGGAGTGGATCTGGCAGCGGATGGAACCATGGAAGCGGAAGTGGATCATAGGGTGGGGGAGGGGGCGAAAATTCTGGGGGCCTTGAAGAATGTGTGGAAGTCGAGAACATTATCTCGGAAAGCAAAAATGGGTATGTTTGAAGGAATAGTGGTTTCAACAATGTTGTATGGTTGCGAGGCGTGGGCTATGGATAGAGCTGTGCGCAGGAGGATGGATGTGCTGGAAATGAGATGTTTGAGGACAATGTGTGGTGTGAGGTGGTTTGATCGAGTGAGTAACGTAAGGGTAAGAGAGATGTGTGGAAATAAAAAGAGCGTGGTTGAGAGAGCAGAAGAGGGTGTTTTGAAGTGGTTTGGGCACATGGAGAGGATGAGTGAGGAAAGATTGACCAAGAGGATATATGTGTCGGAGGTGGAGGGAACGAGGAGAAGAGGGAGACCAAATTGGAGGTGGAAAGATGGAGTGAAAAAGATTTTGTGTGATCGGGGCCTGAACATGCAGGAGGGTGAAAGGAGGGCAAGGAATAGAGTGAATTGGAGCGATGTGGTATACCGGGGTTGACGTGCTGTCAGTGGATTGAATCAAGGCATGTGAAGCGTCTGGGGTAAACCATGGAAAGCTGTGCAGGTATGTATATTTGCGTGTGTGGACGTATGTATATACATGTGTATGGGGGTGGGTTGGGCCATTTCTTTCGTCTGTTTCCTTGCGCTACCTCGCAAACGCGGGAGACAGCGACAAAGTATAATAAAAATAAAATATATATATCTGTCATACTATTCGCCATTTCCCGCGTTAGCGAGGTAGCGTTAAGAACAGAGGACTGGGCCTTTGAGGGAATATCCTGATCTGGCCCCCTTCTCTGTTCCTTCTTTGAAAAAAAAAAAAGAAAAAAAACAAGAGGGGAGGATTTCCAGCCCCCCGCTCCCTTCCCTTTTAATCGCCTTCTACGACGCGCAGGGAATACGTGGAAAGTATTCTTTCTCCCCTATCCCCAGGGATATATATATATATATATATATATATATATATATATATATATATATATATATATATATATATATTACTTTGTCGCTGTCTCCCGCGTTAGCGAGGTAGCGCAAGGAATCAGACGAAATAATGGCCCAACCCATCCATATACACATGTATATACATACACGTCCACACACGCAAACATACATACCTATACATCTCAACCTATACATATATATATATACATATATATATATATATATATATATATATATATATATATATATATATATATATATATATATATATATATATATATATATATATACACATATATATATATATATATATATATATATATATATATATATATATATATATATATATATATATATATATATATATATATATATATATATACACACAAACATATACATATATACACATGTACATAATTCATACTATCTGCCCTTATTCATTCCCGTCGCCACCCCGCAACACATGAAATGACAGCCCCCTCCCCCCGCATGTACGCGAGGTAGCGCTAGGAAAAGACAAAAAAAGGCCACATTCGTTCACACTCAGTCTCTAGCTGCCATATATAGTGCACCGAAACAACAGCTCCCTTTTCGCATCCAGGCCCCACAAAACTTTCCATGGTTTACCCCAGACGCTTCACATGCCCTGGTTCAATCCAATGACAGCATGTCGACCCCGGTTACCACATCGTTCCAATTCACTCTATTCCTTGCACGCCTTTCACCCTCCTGCATGTTCAGGCCCCGATCACTCAAAATCTTTTTCACTCCATCTTTCCACCTCCAATTTGGTCTCCCACTTCCCATCGTTCCCTCCATCTCTGACACATATATCCTCTTGGTCAATCTTTCCTCACTCATTCTCTACACGTGACCAAACCATTTCAAAACACCCTCTTCTGCTCTCTTAACCTCTCTTTTTACCACCACACATCTCTCCTACCCTTTCATTACTTACTCGATCAAACCACCTCACACCACATATTGTCCTCAAACATCTCATTTCCAGCACATCCACCCTCCTCCGCACAACTCTATGGCCCATGCCTCGCAACCATATAACATTGTTGGAACCACTATTCCTTCAAACATACCCATTTTTCTTTCCGAGATAACGCTTTCGACTTCCACACATTTTTCAACGCCATCAAGCATATTCAAGTATATTCCTACGCGGAAATGAAACACGATAAATTCCCAAGTGCACTTTCGTGTAATAATCACATCATCAGGGGAGATACAGGAGAGAAATATAACAGTCAGTTGATAAACAACGAAGAGACGTAGCTTGGACGCCATTTGTCGAACAATGGACTACCCGAATGGAGGTCGGGTGCGTTCGAGTCTGGCAACAACCGTATCATACACTTTTTATGTGGACAAGAAAGGGAATTGTTTACGAAGTTTATCAACAATAAAGCTATTCAATTTCTACAGACCTTCACTCATGTTACAATTCTTTGTGTATTTAATAATATAATAGAAGATTCAATGATGTTTCTCGTGGTACAGCAGTTAGAGTTAATAACTGAGATGACAATACTCCAGTCAATACAATGATCATAATTCTTAACATGATTAAACAAGGCATTTGAGTCTTGTCCTGTTCTTATACTATATTTCAGTTGCTTAAGTCTAGCAGAAAGATTCTTACCAGTCTGTCCAACATAAAACTTATAAAATTTTTACATGGTACTAAATAGATGCATCCTGCAGAACTTACTGGTGAGTACCCGATTAAGACATTCTTCATAGTATTGATGTTGCTTAAATCCTTTAATGTAAATGTGAAGCGCCCGGGGAAAACCATTGAAAGGATTGTGGGGCCTGTAAGTGGACACGGGGACTCTGGTTTCGGTAAATTGCATACGACAGCTGGAGAACCGATGTGAGCAAATGAGGCCTTTCCTCGCCAGCTCCTTGCGTTACTTCGCAAACGCAGGAAACGGAGAAGTGTTTTAGATATCTGGGAGTGGATTTGGCTACGGATGGAACCATGGAAGCGGAAGTGAATCATAGGGTGGAGGAGGGGGCGAAAGTTCTGGGAGCGTTGAAGAATGTGTGGAAGTCGAGAACGTTATCTTGGAAAGCAAAAATGGGTAAGTTTGAAGGAATAGTGGTTCCAACAATGTTTTATGGTTGCGAGGCGTGGGCTATAGACAGAGTTGTGCGGAGGAGGGTGGATGTGCTGGAAATGAGATGTTTGAGGACAATATGTGGTGTGAAATATGTGCGGAGGAGGGTGGATGTGCTGGAAATGAGATGTTTGAGGACAATATGTGGTGTGAGGTGGTTTGATCGAGTAAGTAATGAAAGGGTAAGAGAGATGTGTGGTAATAAAAAGAGTGTGGTTGAGAGAGCAGAATAGGGTGTTTTGAAATGGTTTGGTCACACGGAGAGAATGAGTGAGGAAAGATTGACAAAGAGGATATATGTGTCAGAGGTGGAGGGAACGATGAGAAGTGGGAGACCAAATTGGAGGTGGAAAGACGGAGTGAAAAAGATTTTAAGTGATCGGGGCCTGAACATGCAGGAGGGTGAAAGGCGTGCAAGGAATAGAGTAAATTGGAACGATGTGGTATACCGGGGTCGACGTGCTGTCAATTGATTGAACCAGGGCATGTGAAGTGTCTGCTGTAAACCATGGAAAGTTCTGTGGGGCCTGGATGTGGAAAGGGAGCTACGGTTTCGGTGCATTATTACATGACAGCTAGAGACTGAGTGTGAATGAATGTGGCCTTCGTTGTCTTTTCCTAGCGCTACCTCGCGCACATGCGGGGGAAGGGTGATGTCATTTCATGTGTGGCGGGGTGGCGACGGGAATGAATAAGGGCAGACAGTATGAATTATGTACGTGTGTATATATGTATATGTCTGTGTGTGTGTATATATAAATATATATATATATATATATATATATATATATATATATATATATATATATATATATATATATGTATGCGTTGAGGTGTACAGGTATGTATATGTGCGTGTGTGGACGTGTATGTGTAAACATGTGTATGTGAGTGGGTTGGGCCATTCTTTCGTCGCTTCCTTGCGCTACCTCGCTAACGCGGGAGACAGCGACAAAGTATAATAATATATATATATATATATATATATATATATATATATATATATATATATATATATATATATATATATATATATATCTTTCTTTTAAACTATTTGCCATTTCCCGCGTTAGCGAGGTAGCGTTAAGAACAGAGGACTGGGCCTTTTTTGGAATATCCTCACCTGGCCCCCCCCCCCCCCCTGTTCCTTCTTTTGGAAAATTAAAAAAAAAAACGAGAGGGGAGGATTTCCAGCCCCCCGCTCCCTCCCCTTTTAGTCGCCTTCTACGACACGCAGGGAATACGTGGGAAGTATTCTTAATCCCCTATCCCCAGGGATTATATATATATATATATATATATATATATATATATATATATATATATATATATATATATATATATATATATATATATATATATATATATATTATATATATATATATATATTTTTTTTCATACTATTCGCCATTTCCCGCGATAGCGAGGTAGCGTTAAGAACAGAGGACTGGGCCTTTGAGGGAATATCCTCACCTGGCCCCCTTCTCTGTTCCTTCTTTTGGAAAATTAAAAAAAATAAACGAGAGGGGAGGATTTCCAGCCCCCCGCTCCCTTCCCTTTTAGTTGCCTTCTACGACACGCAGGGAATACGTGGGAAGTATTCTTTCTCCCCTATCCCTATATATATATATATATATATATATATATATATATATATATATATATATATATATATATATATATATATATATATATACCCTAGCCTAGGGCTGCTACCCATTTCATAGACCAATCTATAAGAGAGGATGATTATAGACAGAACACAGATCCAATGACAGTCATGGTTGGGTTGGGTTGAGAGGTGCTGATGGGTATATACATGAACACAATCAAAGTCATAAACACATCCACTGGTGCTTGAGTTTGTATAGTGGACGACTGGTGCGGGGCCGGGGGTTTTCTGCCAGAGAGTGTGACACGTTCTCTTTCATTAACTGACTGACATTATTTAGAATCATTTGCCGCGTCAACATCAGCTTCATCAATAGCTATTTACCGGTGTAAGTCTGCCCTCCACACCCAGCAAGATCAGTTAACATAATGCATCGCTCATTAGAACCTCCATCACTTCAGACAGAACAACTGACGGATCAGTGCGACTCATTGAGGCTACACCAACTCCCAAACATCCCTGAGCCAACCTGATGATAATAACATTAGTCACCCTTGATCTACACACACACACACACACACACACACACACACACACACACACACACACACACACCACGACCCTTTCTGACCCATGTAATCCTTTTGCGCTACCGCTCACAAGATGAGCCTGGGGGGCACAATTAACTTGCCGGGGGCACCAGCACATATCAGTGACAACACCACAACCTGATCATCAACTCTTGCTATATGGGGAGGTGTTCAGTGCAGGCTGGAGCACTGCCATCCCCGTGATGCATGTGCCGAGGTATTCTGGTTCCTGGTTTGTCACTGCTTATGTCTCTGCCAAGCACTTATGCATGTCAAAACATGCATATGTGCGCGCACGCACGCAAGTACACACACACACACACACACACACACACACACCTCCGTCGTGCAGCGGTTAGCGTTACTGACACTCACGCATACACAGGTCGCTTCAGATTAAACCCTCGAAGGTTCGAATCCAGTTCACAGTTTTAGGGTTGATTGGTAAAATGGGTATCTAGCGTAAGCTGAGGGGCGAAGCGAGTGTGTAACTTCCCCCGCAACACACGAACAGTAATCTCATATAGACAGTAAACTGTTCACATCCTACGTAAGGCCAAAACTAGAGAATATTTCTCAAGTCTGGTCCCTGTAAAAAGAGAGAGAGAGAGAGAGAGAGAGAGAGAGAGAGAGAGAGAGAGAGAGAGAGAGAGAGAGAGAGAGAGAGAGAGAGAGAGAGAGAGAGAGAGACAAGATAGTTGAAGAATATGGCTAAAGGCTCTAAATTTACCCACCACGGAAGAGGGAAGAGGGAGGGGTGACTTGATCACAATGTTGTAAGTTTTTAAACCCGATTAATTAAGGAAAAAATGAACACTTTTCGGAAGATGTAGAACAGAGCAACTAGAGGCAAGAAATGTTCAAAAAAGATGTTAAGAAGTATTCGTCCAATACAAGAGTGGTGGATGAATGGATCAGATGAGGTAACTGAACGAGGAAGTAAGCACGGCCACGACACCTGAGATTAAAACGTTGTATGATTGTAGAGAAGGTTTGTGAGATGGGGAACCATGAGTGCAAAACTCCCACCCTGTACTTTACAAACAAGGAATTACACAAGTAGTCGTACAACTGTATGTACATATCGTCATACATACAACTACATACACATGGAAAAATGAAACAATTGCACCCTACAATGCAGCATCTAGCAGCCCAGACTGCAAACCAAGATGATCACACGGTCACTATGTTGCTGCAGGAGGTTACATCGCGAGTGTCAGGCGAGGCTGTGTCACTGAGGTGTACAATCTCCCCACAGAACTCAATTCAAAAGAGTCCACATTTCCCTATTACTAGAAGTAGCGCAGCTTTGGGTTGCAAGAAGCCAGAGGAAAGATGTCCTGGGTAACTCCTCCAGTTCTCTTCTTAAACAGACGTACATGGGTAATCATCAATGAAATAAAGCACAACGTCGCTCATACTGAGAGGCATTTGCTCTACAGAGAAAGAAAAGTAGAGTGAACTTGTGGCAGCAGCAGCAGCCGTGAGGGAGGGGAGACAAGCAGCAAGTAGGTGTGATACCAGAGGAGGGAAGGTACTTGACCGCCGCAATGTGGCGCGCAGACGGCACCACCCTGGGAGGTCGACGCCCATACAGGGCGGCGGACGGGACCATCTGGAGAATTGGACGAAGGTCCAGGTTGTGACCTCCTTAATAACCCACAGGAAGTTTACAACCTAGAGACTTTGGGGGCATCATGACAGCATAATGGAGTACTCTGACGAGTCCACCACACTCCCGGTACCACTGTGTGACCTCACCGTCGAAGCCACCACTGTCATCACCACTGGTGTGACACTATCATCAAGGCCGACCAACCATCCTCGTTGCTGAGCAGGAGCAAATGTTTACGTATTGCAACATTGCACGTCGTATGATAAGGGACGCGCCAGCCACATCTTCCTAACCTACGTAGGCAAGGTCATGATACACATACACGATCTCCTACAGATTAATCATTATATGGGGGATTGATTATCCCTTAGATTAATCAATACATGAGTGATTATCCTTCAGAATAATCATTATATGAGGGAGTGATTACCACCACACACCATTGATGACAGCTTGCATCCTCCTACCACCAGCCCCGCCAACTTCCCTCCCTTGTAACACGAGAGCCACCAGCACAGCATATGGCTCAGATTTCTTGTCATTACCACACGGAGTTAGCCTCTCCTGCCGTATGCATGTCTCCCTTTCCCTCAACCTTTCCCTCTGCTGGTGGCGTTCGTCGATCAGTCGACCCTACTTGTGGGTTTCATTGCTCACCCGATCCTGCCGATGGGTTCCGTTGATCAGTCGACCCTACTGATGGTTTCCGTTGACCAGTCAACCCTACTGACGAGTTCCATTGATCAGTCGACCCTACTGATGGGTTCCGTTTATCAGTCGATCCTTCCAGAGTTTTCCGGTGATCAAGTCGACCCTATTGATGGGTTCCGTTGATCAAGTCGACCCTCCTGATGGGTTCCAATGATCAGTGGATTCTTCCAAGGTTTTCCGTTGATCAAATCGACCCTAATGGTGGGTTCCGTTGATCAAGTTGACCTTACTGATGGGTTCCGTTATCAGTTGACCCTGCCGGTGGGTTCCGGTATCAGTCGACCCTGCTGGTGGGTTCCGGTATCAGTCGACCCTGCTGGTGGGTTCCGGTATCAGTCGACCCTGCTGGTGGGTTCCGGTATCAGTCGACTCTACTGGTGGGTTCCGTCGATCAGTCGACCCTGCTGGTGGGTTGCCATCATCTGCAGACCGGATGGCATATCAGGGTATCCACACTCTCCCCTCGCCTGCCTGCCTCACCACCGTGACTTTACACATTTGGCACCCACTTCGTTATTCCTCAAATGTTTGCTTTCGGTACCTCAAAATATTTTGTTCTGAGGAACAGAGACAAAAGTTCTGTCTCCAATTCATTATTACAAGTTTTTTCTTTCTTTCCATCTCAATACTTTCAAATAAGCCAGCGCCTGTGTGTTCCATACTTCCCTAAACATACACATCAGCTCTCCTACAGCATCCTCTGTCATCACCTCCCCACATGAGCACAAAAGCACCAAGTGCTATCATATTATTTCAACCCTTCATCATAATTTTCTCATTTCCTTCCTCTCTCACTCTCATCCAGCTTGAGTATGTTTGATCTTTTGGTCCTTTACTTTCTCCTACACTGATGTCGTCATGTGTCCTCTTCTCCTACACTGATGTCGTCATGTGTCCTCTTCTCTTTGCTTCATCAGTCGGGCAGCACTGGACACGCTGGGTCGTTCGTGGACCAAGGTATGAAACGGTCTGTCAGAATGGCGTGAGGAGCAACACTACAGCTTGGTCTCATGGTAAGGTTATCTACGGCCTTCCTCATTATTCCCAGTTAAGCCTTACCTGTATAACATCTTCTCACTACGTTATCTCAATCCTTTCTGTGTCTTCCCTCACCCTTCAGCCTCCGCCACTCAATCCTGGCCCTGTGTCCGTCCCTCACAGATGCTCCTTCCCCTCACACACACACACACACACACACACACACACACACACACACACACACACACACACACACACACTTTCAGGCGTCAGGCAACACAGGCAGGGATGATTATGCAAGACAACGTTTAACGCTCCAACTCACTTTACACAAGTTTCATGTGACCGTAATCCAATAATAGCCACACACTCTGGCTGATGCTGAGGGAGTGAGCTACTCAATTCCATACAATGTGGTGGTAATGGAAAATTTTCAGTCACTTGCACCTCAGCTCTGTATACATAGCAATGGACACATCTCTCCTTGAAGACTTGCTCCTTCTCATCTCCATGCCCAGCTACGTCTCTTCGCTGTACATCAACTGACTCTTATATTTCTTTCTTGTATCTCACCTGATCATGTGATCATTACACGAAAGTGCACTTGGGAACTTATCGTGTTTCATTCCCCCGCACATTAGAAGGAATATATATATATATATATATATATATATATATATATATATATATATATATATATATATATATATATATATATATATATATATATATATATATATATATATATATATATATATATATATATTTTTTTTTTTTTTTTTTTTCATACTATCCGTCATTTCCCGCGACAGCGAGGTAGCGTTAAGAACAGAGGACTGGGCCTTTGAGGAAATATCCTCACCTGGCCCTCTTCTCTGTTCCTTCTTTTGGAAAATTAAAAAAAAGAAAAAAAAAAAAACGAGACGGGAGGATTTCCAGCCCCCCGCTCCCTTCCCTTTTAGTCGCCTTCTACGACACGCAGGGAATACGTGGGAAGTATTCTTTCTCCCCTATATATATATATATATATATATATATATATATATATATATATATATATATATATATATATATATATATATATTTTTTTTTTTTTTTTTTTGCTTTGTCGCTGTCTCCCGCGTTTGCGAGGTAGCGCAAGGAAACAGACGAAAGAAATGGCCCAACCCACCCCCATACACATGTATATACATACGTCCACACACGCAAATAAACATACCTACACAGCTTTCCATGGTTTACCCCATGCCCTGATTAAATCCACTGACAGCACGTCAACCCCGGTATACCACATCGCTCCAATTCACTCTATTCCTTGCCCGCCTTTCACCCTCCTGCATGTTCAGGCCCCGATCACACAAAATCTTTTTCACTCCATCTTTCCACCTCCAATTTGGTCTCCCTCTTCTCCTCGTTCCCTCCACCTCCGACACATATATCCTCTTGGTCAACCTTTCCTCACTCATTCTCTCCATGTGCCCAAACCATTTCAAAACACCCTCTTCTGCTCTCTCAACCACGCTCTTTTTATTTCCACACATCTCTCTTACCCTTACGTTACTTACTCGATCAAACCACCTCACACCACACATTGTCCTCAAACATCTCATTTCCAGCACATCCATCCTCCTGCGCACCACTCTATCCATAGCCCACGCCTCGCAACCATACAACATTGTTGGAACCACTATTCCTTCAAACATACCCATTTTTGTGGAATGTAGTAGTTTATGTGGCAGGTTGTGTTACAGTGTTCCTGCCAGGTGGACACAATATTCACTTCTCAGTTACTAACTTTAATAACCTGCACATTTCTGGGTGCTGCCTCACCCTACCAAGTGGGGCCTGGCAATAGAGCCGTGGGGCAGCAGTGCTGGTTTACGTGCGTCGCCATACGAAGTATTTCCTAAGACAAACTCCAACACTTCCTTGGGTTCTGAAATCTCCAACACGATCTACCAGTCCTTCCACACGAGTATATTGCTAGTACAACCTATGTACATTGTCTGGATGTGATGTAATATGTATTTCCTACCTTTCCCCTTTCCTTCACCTCATTCCCTTCAATATCTGTAACCCCCCCCCCTTCCCACATCCCCTCCTCCCCCTATTCTCCCGCCTCAATCGTGTGGATCCGTGACGTCATCTTCACTGTGTTGATTCGTGTTTTTCGCCTCATCTCAGAGTTTGTTTGTACCTGTCAAACTATTTTTGCCCCGGCTGCCTTGAACACGTCAACCAGGTGAGGTGTGGAGCCAGCCGCTCTGCCAACTGGGTTTTAAGCTGGTTTATCCCTACCAGCTGAGCTATGAGGCTGGTTCACCCTACCAGCTGAGCTATGAGGCTGGTTCACCCTACCAGCTCAGCTATGGGGCTGGTTCACCCTACCAGCTCAGCTATGAGGCTGGTTCACCCTACCAGCTGAGCTAAGAGGCTGGTTCACACTACCAGCTGAGCTATGAGGCTGGTTCACCCTACCAGCTGAGCTATGAGACTGGTTCACCCTACCAGCTGAGCTATGAGGCTGGTTCACCCTACCAGCTGAGTCATGAGACTGGTTCGCCCTACCAGCTGAGCTATGAGACTGGCTCACTCCACCAGCTGAGCTATGGAGCTGGTTCACCCTACCAGCTGAGATATGGGGCTGGTTCACCCTACCAGCTGAGCTATGAGGCTGGTTCACCCTACCAGCTGAGTTATGAGACTGGTTCACCCTACCAGCTGAGCTATGAGGTTGGTTCACCCTACCAGCTGAGCTATGAGACTGGTTCACCCTACCAGCTGAGTTATGAGACTGGTTCACCCTACCAGCTGAGCTATGAGGCTGGTTCACCCTACCAGCTGAGTTATGAGACTGGTTCACCCTACCGGCTGAGCTATGAGACTGGTTCACCCTACCAGCTGAGCTATGGAGCTGGTTCACCCTACCAGCAGAGATATGGGGCTGGTTCACCCTACCAGCTGAGTTATGAGACTGGTTCACCATACCGGCTGAGCTATGAGACTGGTTCACCCTACCAGCTGAGCTATGAGGCTGGTTCACCCTACCAGCTGAGCTATGAGGCTGGTCCACCCTACCAGCTGAGTTATGAGACTGGTTCACCCTACGAGCTGAGCTATGAGGTTGGTTTACCCTACCAGGTGAGCTATGAGGCTGGTTTACCCTACCAGCTGAGCTGTGAGACTGGTTCATCCTACCAGCTGAGCTATGAGGCTGATTCACCCCACCCGCTGAGCTGTGAGACTGGTTCACCCTACCAGCTGAGCTATGAGGCTGGTTCACCCTACCAGCTGAGCTATGAGGCTGGTTCACCCTACCAGCTGAGCTATGAGACTGGTTCACCCTACCAGCTGAGCTGTGACTGGTTCACCCTACCAGCTGAGCTATGAGTCTGGTTCACCCTACCAGCTGAGCTATGGAGCTGGTTCACCCTACCAGCTGAGATATGGGGCTAGTTCACCCTACCAGCTGAGTTATGAGACTGGTTCACCATACCAGCTGAGCTATGAGTCTGGTTCACCCTACCAGCTGAGCTATGAGTCTGGTTCACCCTACCAGCTGAGCTATGAGACTGGTTCACCCTACCAGCTGAGCTATGAGACTGGTTCACCCTACCAGCTGAGCTATGAGACTGGTTCACCCTACCAGCTGAGCTATGAGGCTGGTTCACCCTACCAGCTGAGTTATGAGACTGGTTCACCCTACCAGCTGAGCTATGAGTCTGGTTCACCCTACCAGCTGAGCTATGGAGCTGGTTCACCCTACCAGCTGAGATATGGGGCTGCTTCACCCTACCAGCTGAGTTATGAGACTGGTTCACCCTACCAGCTGAGTTATGAGACTGGTTCACCCTACCAGCTGAGCTATGAGTCTGGTTCACCCTACCAGCTGAGCTATGAGACTGGTTCACCCTACCAGCTGAGCTATGAGACTGGTTCACCCTACCAGCTGAGCTATGAGGCTGGTTCACCCTACCAGCTGAGTTATGAGACTGGTTCACCCTACCAGCTGAGCTATGAGTCTGGTTCACCCTACCAGCTGAGCTATGGAGCTGGTTCACCCTACCAGCTGAGATATGGGGCTGCTTCACCCTACCAGCTGAGTTATGAGACTGGTTCACCCTACCAGCTGAGCTATGAGACTGGTTCACCCTACCAGCTGAGCTATGAGTCTGGTTCACCCTACCAGCTGAGCTATGAGACTGGTTCACTGGTCCACCCTACCAGCTGAGCTATGAGGCTGGTTCACCCTACCAGCTGAGCTATGAGGCTGGTTCACCCTACCAGCTGAGCTATGAGACTGGTTCACCCTACCAGCTGACCTATGAGACTGGTTCACCCTACCAGCTGAGCTATGAGATTGGTTCACCCTTCCAGCTGAGCTATGAGACTGGTTCACCCTACCAGCTGAGCTATGAGGCTGGTTCACCCTACCAGCTGAGCTATGAGGCTGGTTCACCCTACCAGCTGAGCTATGAGGCTGGTTCACCCTACCAGCTGAGCTATGAGACTGGTTCACCCTACCAGCTGAGCTATGAGACTGGTTCACCCTACCAGCTGAGGTATGAGACTGGTTCACCCTACCAGCTGGGCTATTCTTCAGCGATGGTTGCGTATTTTCTCGACCCATGATTTACACGTGGTGGAGATGGATGAATAACTGGCAAGGGCGTGGTATACACGGTCGGGGTCAGGCAGGTTGACGTCATGCACAGAGGGCCTGGAGCCGTCTCGAGGAACTGTAGGAAGTATTGCCTTCAGCCGAGCGTCAAGAACGAGTGATCTGCCATCAGGAGCTACGACACTGGTGTCCACGGTACACTAGGGAAGCCCTGACGTCACAGTGACTGGCCCTGAAGTGGTGAAGACGTGGTGGGATCGGGGGTGTGTGATGTGGTAATGACAGATCTTGACGTGAGGGACACAAACACCAAAGTAAAAACTGAAGTGGCACAACGGGGTCCTGACACGTTAATCATAGACTCCTGACGTGGTAATGAAGAGCACTACTCCAGCGTTAACCAGCCTTCATGTGCTAGACTTACGACAGGCTGAACGTGATGACTGACGGGCTGAACGTGATGACTGACGGGTTGAACGTGATGACTGACGGGCTGAACGTGATGACTGACGGGATGAACATGATGACTGACGGGATGAACGTGATGACTGACGGGCTGAACGTGATGACTGACGAGATGAACATGATGACTGACGGGCTGAACGTGATGACTGACTGGATGAACATGATGACTGACGGGCTGAACGTGATGACTGACGGGATGAACATGATGACTGATGGGCTGAACGTGATGACTGACGGGTTGAACGTGATGACTGACGGGATGAACGTGATGACTGACGAGATGAACATGATGACTGACGGGCTGAACGTGATGACTGACGGGATGAACATGATGACTGACGGGATGAACGTGATGACTGACGAGATGAACATGATGACTGACGGGCTGAACGTGATGACTGACGGGATGAACACGATGACTGACGGGCTGAACGTGATGACTGACGGGATGAACATGATGACTGACGGGCTGAACGTGATGACTGACGGGTTGAACGTGATGACTGACGGGCTTAACGTGATGACTGACGGGATGAACATGATGACTGACGGGATGAACGTGATGACTGACGGGATGAACGTGATGACTGACGGGTTGAATGTAATGACTGACGAGATGAACGTGATGACTGACGGGATGAACATGATGACTGACGGGCTGAACGTGATGACTGACGAGATGAACGTGATGACTGACGGGCTTAACGTGATGACTGACGGGATGAACATGATGACTGACGGGATGAACGTGATGACTGACGGGATGAACGTGATGACTGACGGGTTGAATGTAATGACTGACGGGTTGAATGTAATGACTGACGAGATGAACGTGATGACTGACGGGATGAACATGATGACTGACGGGCTGAACGTGATGACTGACGAGATGAACATGATGACTGACGGGCTTAACGTGATGACTGACGGGTTGAATGTAATGACTGACGAGATGAACGTGATGACTGACGAGATGAACGTGATGACTGACGGGATGAACATGATGACTGACGGGCTGAACGTGATGACTGACGAGATGAACGTGATGATGACAAAGATTCCTGATGGTTTCAGTTAGACGTATCTTCCAGCGTTTGTGGTAAAGCTTCTCGTGTGATGTTCACTTCACCACACACTCGAAGGATCTTGCAAGCGTCTGACGGTGTGGCAACAACGGCGTTTAATTTCCAAGCTTTGCAACGACGGCTTCCCTGCAACACTGTTCCCTGACACCCAGGTTCCTCCTAGGATGTGGACCCGCAGCACGCGCCTAGCAACGTGACTGTGCTGAGACCAGCCAAGCTGAGGAACTCTTCCTTCACTTGTCTTTCTTCTTCTCGTAACCTTCCTACATTAAAACAGCCTGGTGAACACCGGCGGAAGTCTTCGGCGGTCTTCCACCCAAGCTGTTGGGTTGGGTCGTTGGTCGAACAAGCTGTTGGAAGCCGCAGCCCGCAGGCACACACAGCCTGGCTGGTGTTGTGTACATTGCAGGTACAGTGCTACACGTCCGTCCAGCTTATGCCTGCCACCCTGACGACGCACGAACCTCACTCATGCACTAGTCCAAAACATCCAGCCCACCTTGATCCTACGTTACACACACCCAAGGCGGCTCACGCGAGCTGACCTGCACTTAACATCAAATCTTCTTTATGACAAATTAACTACTTACTATTATGACCTCCTTGTTTGGTAACATCTGTAATACCTCAACTGTATTGCTATCCAAATGGCTGAATAAATTCAATAAACCTTTCATAGTAATAATAATAATAATAATAATAATAATAATAATAATAATAATAATAATAATAATATTATTATTATTATTATTATTATTATTATTATTATTATTACTATTATTATTATTATCATTATCATTATCATCATTATTATTATTATTATTATTATTATTATTATTATTATTATTATTATCATTATCATTATTATTATTATCATTATCTTTAATATTATTATCATCATTATCATTGCTATTAATACTATTATCATCATTATCATTATCATTATTGCTATTAATACTATTATCATCATTATCATTAATACTATTATAATCATTATCATTATTATAATTCCCCTTTATATCTTTCCTTTTGATCCAGTCATTCTCCCGCGTCTTCAACCAGGCAGGCTCCAGATGGGTCAATAATCTTGCCTGGGCCACGTCGGCTCGCCCGCTGCACAAGGGGGAAAAAAGTCTATGACTCAACCCTCCGCCCCCCCCCCCCTCCTCACTATGCTATAAGCTGCCCCTCTCTACCAGGTTCAGAGGGTTCAGATCGCCCTCGTCTGGCCGGGATTCTGCCTCGGAAACTTTCAGCCATAATGGCACACGACGTGGCCTCGCTCCACCGGCCGATCGACCAAGAGCGGAACCATATGTCCAGGACCTGACGTTACTATCATAGTGAGCGGAACCACTATCGCAACGACCGGTACCGGTAACGTGAGAGTAACGTCAAACGTAGCTGTCTCACGACGGTTTAGTCACGTTCCCTGGTGGTGGGTGAACAATGCGACGCTTGATGAACCCGCCTCCACAATGATGATATGAGCCGACGTCGCCACATCAGAAACCCACGTCGCGATGACCGCTGGACCGCTCGCTACAAGCCATGTGGCAGCTTGTGTGACGCCTCTTCCTTAAAACTCCTCAAAGTTACAACTGAACATCAGGCACCGCTTTCGCACCCCGTAATGAAAACTGAGATCATGCCCGCAAGTGTCCTGTTCCTCAATTTCACTAACATTGGTGTCAATTTCCGCTCCTTCCGCAACCTGGAATCCATCCGGTCCTTCTCTACATCCAACTCAGTTCCTTCATCGCCTTAACATGTAGTCAATTAATAACTTAATTCACACATACGCTGATGACGTAACTCTACCTTCCTCTACTTCTTACACGTCGGCATCTTCCTCTCCGGTGGGAGGGACATAGCCTATTATCGCCCTCAAATACTTATTATCGCCCTCAAATACTAATTCTTTCCTACGACGGACTTTCCCATCCCCTTTTTCATGGCCCAGTAATTCCACCATCAGCAGGGTAATCGTACACGTAACTGGCATCACCGTAACTTCTATGTAATCTGCTGTGATTGTCCCACATGACACCATACTGAGCAGACCAGTTCACTCGTCTCAGCAGTCGCTCTGATGACACACAAGATTGATTCCTCCTCCTGACGTCACATCGGACACTGCCACCTGTCCTCATCTGACCATAGCTGCACCATCCACCTCTCACCACCTACTTCCATATGACATCAGGTCCTGGCCCATTCTGACCACACCGTTCTGCTGGTTACCTTTTTTTTCTCGTCTTATAGGTATCATTTCTGATGCCGGTAACTGGCGTGCCACAGCATTCTTCCTGACCCGTAATACCACCCAACAAACCAGTGAGTCACATGATTGTTCTGTGTCGGCGGCAACTCAAGGAAGGGTGGGTTCTTGTGGTCTGTTTCACTTCTGTGCTAATGTTTGAAATGTTCATGTTTTCCAAATATCTAAACCATTTTCAACAGCCTTTAAATCTTCTCTTCTTTCTCGTCTCTCTATTTGTTTGACCCTATCCCCCCTTCCCGTTCCACTCAATGCCTGGCCGCGATGAGGAGGTGTCTCCACATGTGAAGGTTGTGACATATCATATCCTTGCTACTATGGTCTCAAGTACAATGTCTGAGAAGTGACTGACCTGGTAATGATGGGTGGTGACAAGCACGAACAAGACAGGAACAGGTTCTGAGGTGGTTACGACATGTCTTGATGCACTTGAGGGTCAATTTCATTTCAAACATTTTATCCTCAAGAGAACAGAGAACCCATCACAACACAGCGAGGCGCCTGCACTGTAATATTCCCAGTTTCAATTGACTTTCGTGACCTGATTTAGAGAGATTCTGCCGGGAGAGTGAGAGACGCCCCCGTAGCAGTAAGGTGTACTAACCAATCCTGACGTGGAAATGACAACCGCGGAAGTTGTACTAACTAACTACTACCCACTCACGGCCGCTCGTAGCGCACACGTTACTGACGCATTCACGGGCCGCCCAGGGTCAGGCCTGCATGGGTTCCAATCCTGGTTGTAGCAGTCGGTCCACAGTTAACCCAGCTGTTCATCCTCCCCTTAGGCTAGGTCGGTCGATCCAATGGGTACCTGGCTCAGCCTAGCGTAAATGGGATCTGATTTGGGCATTTAGCTGCCCACGTCGTCTCAGCTCCCATACATAACAAGAGAAATTCCACAACAGACGTGACGGGGTAAACACGGCTGTGACATTACCCTAACCCGCAGGACAGCAGCAGCAGGTCCACACCCGCAGGACAGCAGCAGCAGGTCCACACCCGCAGGACAGCAGCAGCAGGTCCACACCCGCAGGACAGCAGCAGGTCCACACCCGCAGGACAGCAGCAGGTCCACACCCGCAGGACAGCAGCAGGTCCACACCCGCAGGACAGCAGCAGCAGGTCCACACCCGCAGGACAGCAGCAGGTCCACACCCGCAGGACAGCAGCAGGTCCACACCCGCAGGACAGCATGAGCTCCTCGTCTCACTCATCAGTCATGATGACGAGAGACCAACGTGTACTGTCATCATGAAACTGTGACTACCACTCTCCCTGGAGAGAGAGAGAGAGAGAGAGAGAGAGAGAGAGAGAGAGAGAGAGAGAGAGAGAGAGAGAGGGGAGGGGGAAGGTCAGCTGGGTAAGGGAGTCAGTTGCAGCTGGTGCTGGCAGACGGCCCGGGTTGGCCACACTGCCTCTACCTTCACTACACATACTAATCTCCCACGGGGGGGGGGGGGGGGGGGGGGGGTTACTAGACACTAACACATGTCTTATTGTTACATGGGTTATAATACAGGCGGTCTGGTGACACGTGTGACGTTACTGAGGGCAGCTGACAACACTGCCATCATGATGCAAGCTGCCAACACTGCCACCATGATACAAGCTGCCAACACTGCCACCATGATACAAGCTGCCAACACTGCCACCATGATACAAGCTGCCAACACTGCCACCATGATACAAGCTGCCAACACTGCCACCATGATACAAGCTGCCAACACTGCCACCATGATGCAAGCTGCCAACACTGCCACCATGATACAAGCTGCCAACACTGCCACCATGATACAAGCTGCCAACACTGCCACCATGATACAAGCTGCCAACACTGCCACCATGATACAAGCTGCCAACACTGCCACCATGATACAAGCGGCCAACACTGCCACCATGATACAAGCTGCCAACACTGCCACCATGATACAAGCTGCCAACACTGCCACCATGATACAAGCTGCCAACACTGCCACCATGATACAAGCTGCCAACACTGCCATCATGATGCAAGCTGCCAACACTGCCACCATGATACAAGCTGCCAACACTGCCACCATGATACAAGCTGCCAACACTGCCACCATGATACAAGCTACCAACAAAAACTTGTAACAATACATCATATATGAGTCTCGTACCGTCAGGATGAATGCACATATTTTCAATCAGCAGGTAACGCTAAGTGTTGAGCGGATGAAGAACACACACACACACACACACACACACACACACACACACACACACACACAAGATGATCACCGCCGGGAGCCCCTTGATCCCAGGCTGTTCCTACCGCTGAGCAGACACGCTAACACTCGGCCTGACATGCACGCGGCAGCACCGGGTTTCCAATCCTCGGCGTCAACCGTTATCACGTGTTCAGTCCAGGTTAAAGATATACAACTAGAAAATAAAACAACGGAACAATATAACTGTGCGTTATACAGAGGCAGGTGTGTGTGTGTGTGTGTGTGTGTGTGTGTATAAAGACTTTCAACCCCGACGTGTCCCGCCCGACGTGACCCAAGACTGTGACATGGTGTCCCATCTGCACCGACCCCCGCCGACTTGTGCGTCCGCTCGCCAGCATGACGTAAGCACACACTTGATGTCGTACTTGCGAGACAGAAGGGAAAAAGGCTATTGCGTTGCGTGTCAGGAACCCACTGAGGTAAACAAGAGTGCTATGCGATGCCCTATGTCCCGTCACGAGGTACGTAAATATAACGTACAACAAAATAACACCTAGTTAACTCACAAATATTTGTCTATCTATCTATCTATATCTATCTATCTATCTATATAATATATATATATATATATATATATATATATATATATATATATATATATCTTTCTTTTCGTTCAAACTATTCGCCATTTCCCGCGTTAGCGAGGTAGCGTTAAGAACAGAGAACTGGGCCTTTGAGGGAATATCCTCACCTGGCCCCCTTCTCTGTTACTTCTTTTGGAAAATCAAAAAAAAAAAAAAAATAATGAGAGGAGAGGATTTCCAGCTCCCATATATATATATATATATATATATATATATATATATATATATATATATATATATATATATATATATATATATTCTTTTCATACCTAATCGCCGTTCCCCGCGTTAACAACGTAGCGCTAAGAACAGACCAAAAACAAACCACGTTCGTCACACTCAGTCTCTAGCTGTCATGTGTAATGCACCGAAACTATAGCTCCCTATCCAAATCCAGGCCCCACAGACCTTTCCCAGACGTTTCACACGCTCTGGTTCAGTCCACCGACAGTACGTCGAATCCGGTATACCACATCATTCCAATTCACTCTACCATTCATTACTTTTGAGTTATAGTACTTGCTAAGCATGATGTAGGTATGAAGTTCCTCTCATGCATTGTTCCTATGTTATCGTGCCGACAAAATGTGACCACAGACACACACGGGCAAGGTGAGGACATAATGGAGGAACGCTAAGCTAGGGAGATGCCACACTTGCATGGCCAAGTTAAGTGGAGGCTTGTGAGGACAGGTGACAACACCGCCTATATGAACTGATCGTCTGTCCACTGCACATGAGAATGAATCAATTATTACTTCTACAAGGAGGACCAGTAAGTGAGGAGAAGCTTGTGGGTCATTCTAACTGGACATGCGAATGAAGTAACAGGTCATGTGACTGCTCGGATGGTTACTGTAAATTTGCGTATTTAGACTGAAAGAAAATGGAGGAATGGGAAAAGAAAACGGCTGCTGGATTTGTGAATTACTCGCTATCACTTTTTCACACACGCCTTCTCGGATATAAAGTGGTGCACGCAGCACGTTGTGTTGATGGTGGCAGGCATCCAACTCACTTAACTATTCACAAAGGAATTCAAACACCAGCAGACCACTGGATCCTACCGAGGGTGTGTGTGACACATGAACAGGTCAGCCACCCATACATCAGTGTGGTGGGAGGAGAAAGACGTGGAGGTTTGAAAGAGAAAATGGAAGTGCAGGACACTGACGGAGATGATGAGTCTTAAGGACCACCGGCATCCTGGCACTACCACATGACGGCAGATGCAGCGATGACTGAGGCAGGAATCACTACACGAAAATACGGAGTAAAAATGACAGTGTGAGACGTGATGAACCAACCAGCAGAGGTTAGGTCAACAGACGACTGGCTACCACATCCAGTGGGTAACACTTACCATCTGAGACCATGTAATGTATGCACTGACATACGAATTGTTACATCTTGTGTAATACCAACCCACTGGGGTCTGACTAAGACCCTTTGTGATTCTGTAATCCTTTTGTGTTACCACTCACAGGATGACCATGTGTGTGTGTGTGTGTGTGTGTGTGTGTGTGTGTGTGTGTGTGTGTGTGTGTGTGTTGGGGGGGGGGGGGCACAATAAACTTGCCGGGGACACCAGCACAAATCAATCAATCAAATAATTGAACTCCGAATGTCAAGTATGTACAGAGACCCGGGCGAAGTGTATGAGGCTGGTGTATCGGATCCTGCACAGTACGACGTGCGTGTGCTACATGACGGAATAAATAAATAACGAAGAAAAATGTTCTACAACCCACGCAAAAGTCATACGGTATATAATGTTATACAGTGTATAATGTTCTCACGCGAGAGCAAAATTATCTATAGACAATATCAATATCATGGGATAGACTATAAGCTGAGTTCATATGATAGAAAGAATAGAAGTCTCAAGAAAGAGATTTAGAAAAAAGCCAATATTTAGCGACTTAATTGTTATCACAGCCAGATAACATAATGAGATATGAGAGAAGGATTCCACATGTAATCTACATGATAAAGATCCGACGGAAATATCTATAAATATCTTATTTCTTAGACGAGGAGGAGGATGGGCCTCCGTGGTGGGGGCTGCGGTTACCATTCCTGACCGTGACGCATTCACGGGCCGCCCGGGTCGAACCCTGGTCGAGGTATTAGCTCCACAGCCCACCCAGTTGTTCATCTTCCCCAAGAGGCTGGTAAGATAAACTGGGTACCTTACCTGGCTTAGGCTATGGTGTGTGTGTATATATATATATATATATATATATATATATATATATATATATATATATATATATATATATATATATATATATATATATATATATATATATATATATATATATAAAATATATATATATATATATATATATATATATATATATATATATATATATATATATATATATATATATATATATATATATATACACACAGTGTTTTAGATATCTGGGAGTGGATCTGGCAGCGGATGGAACCATGGAAGCGGAAGTGGATCATAGAGTGGGGGAGGGGGCGAAAATCCTGGGAGCCTTGAAGAATGTCTGGAAGTCGAGAACATTATCTCAGAAAGCAAAAATGGGTATGTTTGAAGGAATAGTGGTTCCAACAATGTTGTATGGTTGCGAGGCGTGGGCTATGGATAGAGTTGTGCGCAGGAGGGTGGATGTGCTGGAAATGAGATGTTTGAGGACAATGTGTGGTGTGAGGTGGTTTGATCGAGTAAGTAACGTAAGGGTAAGAGAGATGTGTGGAAATAAAAAGTGCGTGGTTGAGAGAGCAGAAGAGGGTGTTTTGAAATGGTTTGGGCACATGGAGAGAATGAGTGAGGAAAGATTGACCAAGAGGATATATGTGTCGGAGGTGGAGGGAACGAAGAGAAGTGGGAGACCAAATTGGAGGTGGAAAGATGGAGTGAAAAAGATTTTGTGTAATTGGGGCCTGAACATGCAGGAGGGTGAAAGGAGGGCAAGGAATAGAGTGAATTGGATCGATGTGGTATACCAGGGTTGACGTGCTGTCAGTGGATTGAATCAGGGCATGTGAAGCGTCTGGGGTAAACCATGGAAAGCTGTGTAGGTATGTATATTTGCGTGTGTGGACGTATGTATATACATGTGTATGGGGGGGGGGTTGGGCCATTTCTTTCGTCTGTTTCCTTGCGCTACCTCGCAAACGCGGGAGACAGCGACAAAGTATAAAAAAAAAAAAATATATATATATATATATATATATATATATATATATATATATATATATATATATATATATATATATATATATATTATGAATTTTCCGTGTGCGTCAACTGACCACATTAGCTCCCTGGGGATAGGGGAGAAAGAATACTTCCCACGTATTCCCTGCGTGTCGTAGAAGGCGACTAAAAGGGAAGGGAACGGGGGGCTGGAAATCCTCCCCTCTCGTTTTTTCATTTTCCAAAAGAGGAACAGAGATGGGGGCCAAGTGAGGATATTCCTTCAATCGCTCGGTCCTCTGTTCTTAACGCTACCTCACTAACGCGGGAAATGGCGAATAGTATGAAAAAAAAAAAGAAAAAAATATATATATATTGAGGTGGTCTTCATTAAGTCGCTCAGATCCCCGTGCCGTCACAGCAAATATACACAAAGATCTTGCTAGCAATGTCATGTCAGTAGAGGCAATGTGTGCCACAATACCGGACATTACGACTTATAATGTAAGACAGCCTCTGGTACAGTGACCAGTAGAGCCAATTTGTGAAGGTCATCTCACAGGTTATGGACACACCTCATCAGCCGCCGCCGCCAGGGGGCGGGCGGGTGACGAACGTCGTGTAGCAGCTGGATCACCAACACCAGCCAGTGGACCACTGTGACGCGTGAGGACATAAATACTGGAGCAGTACGTGATACAACGTGACGTTGTGCACGACACAGAGCTACAAAAAATGTGAACTGAAGGGAATCATATGACGTTATAGTACAGGTCTGATGAAAACGTTTACACAATGGGAAAAATGCCAAATATCCGCCTGGGACAATACACTGACCATTTTCTTTGACAGTGAAAGTAGTGAGGTAGAAGTGAGGACAAGAGTAACAGGCTCTATGTAGCCCTATGCTGAGGGAAGTGAAGGTCATTTTCAGGCCCCCTGTAGTGTAGAGGACCCGCCTTACTGGTAGCAGTGCGGTGCTCGTGCACTGTCGTCTCCCTGGCATGTGTCTGTGGCATCATGTTAGGAGCGTCTCTCTGCACAAACACATCCCACACGCCCGGGCACTCCGCGTGTCAGGTGGGCTTCCTATTGTATCATCACACACGGCTCATGGATTACCTCCTCCCATCCTATCCGCTCACTCACAAAACTGTATTAGCTGAAGTCATCTTAGTGGACGTGAGTTTTACCAATACAGTTCATGTATCATCTCTTGTCAATATTTCTACTTGGCTTTAAGTGCAGTGTGTATGTAATGTACAAGTCCACATGGTTGATGTAAAGTAGATCTAGCGTAGCAGTATTTTGTGTGTGTGTGTGTGGCTCCACATTTTGGTGAGTGACAGAGAAGTTGTCAGAGAATGTAAACAGTTGACTATTGTGCAACTGTTTATCTGAGCAACTTCCGGTGGGAGTCTGGGCTACAGAGCAGCCTCCTGGCCATCCGACTCTCTGTGTGGTCGGCTGAACCCTCATATGCGAAGACAGCTCGTGGGACAGGGTCACCAAGGTTGTCCAGGCTGGATCATGTACGTCATTATTGGTGTTGTTATATCATTATAGTCTCACCACGGGTGGCTTTGTGGGAGGCTTGGGCCATAACCAAGTTGAGGTTCTAATCCTAACATCTAACCTGTTGTATAGGTTGACCAGATTCAGTAATTAATCATGTGACGTGAACCATTCTACGGCCAGAAACTTCCTCCTGTGTTACGTGTCCCCACATACGTTGTTCCTCTGGGATATTATAACCCAGCGAAGGCTGAGGGCCACATCCTGCTGCAAGGCTGGTATGGTAGGTCTGGTCTGCCGGGCCTGGGGTCGCCTCTCATCCGATAACTACCCAGCCCACACTGATGACGGAGACCACTGCTGTTCTCACCACCGCTGCCCCTCCACACTGTGCCTCGAATCAGCCAGCATCTTTATCATGGTATTATCTGAGGCTCTGCTGACGGCGCCATCAGCCGACTTAGTGTGCCTTCCCCAGGTCAGCCTCCCTCGCCGGGAAGCGTCAAAACACATATCAAAGACTTGTGGGTGAACAGTGGGCGCTCGGTACATCCACAAGTCATGCTGATGAAGACAAATACACACTTCCAACAAGTGAGGCAGGTTCTCGCCAGTTGCCGCACACACACACACACACACACTGAGGTCTGGACTGTGTGACAACCGACACCTACTGCAAATATGTAGATGGAAGAAAATAGGAAGTAAACCTTATGAAGACATGCCACATGACTCGAACACAGGCACTGGTGGGAGCTATGACTTCATTAGCACACACACACACACACACACACACACACACACACACACACACACACACACACATAACAGGCCACCGTGGTGTAGTGGTTAGCGTTACTGGTCTCGGTCAGTATCCACATGGGTTCGAGTCTTTGGCGTGGCTGTCGGCCTATACCCAACCCAAGTGTTCATCCTTCCTCCGAGGCTAGTCATTAAACGGGTATCTGGCTTAGGCTGGTGTGTGTGTGTGTGCGCGCGCATAAGATTACAGACAAGATGCATAAATACAAGGTTAAGAGAGGGCAAAACGAGTATAAAACTTTCATCCTGAGAGAGAGAGAGAGAGAGAGAGAGAGAGAGAGAGAGAGAGAGAGAGAGAGAGAGAGAGAGAGAGAGAGAGAGAGAGAGAGAGAGAGGCGGGGGCCATAAATTTGGTCAATACGGAAGACAGATGAGAAAGAGGTAACTTGATCACAACCTGAACGTTTCTCGATTTGTATGATGATGTCGGCAGAAAACAGTTCTTCACGAGACGCAGAGAGACAGAACCACCAGAAGCCATAACCACAGATTTGTTAGGAAAAATGTGAGGAAATATATCAAAAGTATCAGTCTTGAGTGAATGGAATAACTATCTTGTGGAAGTGTGAATGATGACATTAATGAAACGTTTAAAAGCTGTATGATGGTAGAGGAGGTAGCTCAGAAGATGGGGTCCAACACTGGTAGACCGCTTTCCCTACACTGTATGGAGGTAATCTACAAGTGACCCTTACAAGTCATGGACAACACACAATCCCACACTTAAACACAGGCGGTAGTAACGTGTTAGCATTACTGAGTCAACTTGGGCCAGCCCCGGGTTGGACCCAAGTGGGTTCGAATCCCATACGTGGCAGCTGGCCCAAATCCCACCCAGGTATTTTTCCTCTCCTCGGGATTGGACGATAAAGGGATACCTACCTTTGACGTGTGTGTGTGTGTGTGTGTGTGTGTGTGTGTGTGTGTGTGTGTGTGTGTGTTTGTGTGTGTGTGTGTGTGTGTGTGTGTGTGTGTGTGTGTGTGTGTTTGTGTGTGTGTTAAAACATACATAGGAGGGAACACAAGATACATATATACATGGTTAAGAGACGGGGTAACACATGTGTATTATTCTCTCCGCGTAAGACACACTCAGTAACCACCAGTAGACACACACACACACACACACACACACACACACACACACACACACGCACGCACACACACACAATGAGAGCGACATCAGCCGTCAACACAAAGGCAGACACAACCTTGTAGAGATGCAAGAGAGAATCACACGTCGCAACACACCTCGCCAGATGAAGGTGACACACAAAGTTGAGAAACAGATGCTGGATCCAGGGAAGCAAACACAGATAAACAAGGCGGTATACACCCAGGCAGACGCAGACTGGGATAACACAGACAAACAAGTGGAGACATACACATAATGGCTACAGACATGTGTGGCAGAACTAAGACTTCAGTATACCATGGTAGGCATGAGTATAAACACCTGCACCAACAAACAACTTTACCATAAGTTCATTTCTATCCGTCACATAATAACTAAATCAAGACTTCATCACACGGATATAAATTAAAATATAATCAAAAAGCATATTAAGAAATGTGAAAAGACAGCACTAGGCGTGGGAGGTGGGGCAGCAAGAGAGGCTGGCGCGGGAGGTGGGGCAGCAGGAGAAGCTGGCGCGGAGGTGAGGCAGCAGGAGAGGCTGGCGCGGGAGGTGGAGCAGCAGGAGAGGCTGGCGCGGGAGATAGGGCAGCAGGAGAGGCTGGCGCGGAAGGTGGGGCAGCAGGGGAGGCTGGCGCAGGAGGTGGGGCAGCAGGCGAGGCTGGCGCGGGAGGTGGGGCAGCAAGAGAAACTGGCGCGGGAGGTGGGGCAGCAGGAGAGGCTGGCGCGGGAGGCGGGGCAGCAGGAGAGGCTGGCGCGGGAGGTGCACTCGACAAACGTCAGCGTCATCTTTATTTGCCGACCCAACTTGGGCTTTGGGTGGCGGCGGCAGCCCTCCTGTCACGCCACTCTCTTCCCTAACACCACCAACATAGGGACCATAGTCCCCTGCACCCCGGAAGCACCACTTGTTTTCACTATCCCTTATGGCTCGATTCTCAGCGTTAAGTAAACATCTGTGATTGGTATTCACCACTTGACGAGGAATTTACCATTAGGCAGACAGTGTGGCAGGGTTATGGCGGCAAAACTCTGGTGCAACAACTGCTACATCACCTCACTGCCCCTGACAACAATAACTTGAACCCACAGTGAGATATAAAGATGAAAGTTGGTACAATAATCTCAAAATGGGCTTTAATGTAATAATGAACAGCTTTATAATGAAATGAAGACAGACAAACAAACCAGAAAGCTGCGCAAGCTGAGACGTTAGACTAAAACTCAGAAGCTCTCCCCTCTGTCTACTCACCAACCTACTTTACGCGTTTGGCTTAATGAATAATTCATATATATATATATATATATATATATATATATATATATATATATATATATATATATATATATATATATATATATATATATATTTTTTTTTTTTTTTTGCTTTGTCGCTGTCTCCCGCGTTTGCGAGGTAGCGCAAAGAAACAGACGAAAGAAATGGCCCAACCCATCCCCATACACATGTATATACATACGTCCACACACGCAAATATACATACCTACACAGCTTTCCATGGTTTACCCCAGACGCTTCACATGCCCTGATTCAATCCACTGACAGCACGTCAACCCCAGTATACCACATCGATCCAATTCACTCTATTCCTTGCCCTCCTTTCACCCTCCTGCATGTTCAGGCCCCGATCACACAAAATCTTTTTCACTCCATCTTTCCACCTCCAATTTGGTCTCCCACTTCTCCTCGTTCCCTCCACCTCCGACACATATATCCTCTTGGTCAATCTTTCCTCACTCATTCTGTCCATGTGCCCAAACCATTTCAAAACACCCTCTTCTGCTCTCTCAACCACGCTCTTTTTATTTCCACACATCTCTCTTACCCTTACGTTACTTACTCGATCAAACCACCTCACACCATACATTGTCCTCAAACATCTCATTTCCAACACATCCATCCTCCTGCGCACAACTCTATCCATAGCCCACGCCTCGCAACAATACAACATTGTTGGAACCACTATTCCTTCAAACATACCCATTTTTGCTTTCCGAGATAATGTTCTCGACTTCCACACATTCTTCAAGGCTCCCAGAATTTTCGCCCCCTCCCCCACCCTATGATCCACTTCCGCTTCCATGGTTCCATCCGCTGCCAGATCCACTCCCAGATATCTAAAACACTTTACTTCCTCCAGTTTTTCTCCATTCAAACTTACCTCCCAATTGACTTGACCCTCAACCCTACTGTACCTAATAACCTTGCTCTTATTCACATTTACTCTTAACTTTCTTCTTTCACACACTTTACCAAACTCAGTCACCAGTGTTGTAAATGGAAATGGTGAAGAGCTTGTAGATTTATGTGCTGAAAAAGGACTGGTGATTGGGAATACCTGGTTTAAAAAGAGAGATATACGTAAGTATACGTATGTAAGTAGGAGAGATGGCCAGAGAGCGTTATTGGATTACGTGTTAATAGATAGACGCACGAAAGAGACTTTTGGATGTTAATGTGCTGAGAGGTGCAACTGGGGGGATGTCTCATCATTATCTTGTGGAGGCGAAGGTGAAGATTTGTGGGGGTTTTCAGAAAAGAAGAGAGAATGTTGGGGTGAAGAGAGTGGTGAGAGTAAGTGAGCTTGGGAAGGAGACTTGTGTGAGGAAGTACCAGGAGAGACTGAGTACAGAATGGAAAAAGGTGAGAACAATGGAAGTAAGGGGAGTGGGGGAAGAATGGGATGTATTTAGGGAAGCAGTGATGGCTTGCGCAAAAGATGCTTGTGGCATGAGAAGCGTGGGAGGTGGGTTGATTAGAAAAGGTAGTGAGTGGTGGGATGAAGAAGTAAGATTATTAGTGAAAGAGAAGAGAGAGGCATTTGAACGATTTCTGCAGGGAAAAAATGCAAATGAGTGGGAGAGGTATAAAAGAAAGAGGCAGGAGGTCAAGAGAAAGGTGCAAGAGGTGAAAAAGAGGGCAAATGAGAGTTGGGGTGAGAGAGTATCATTAAATTTCAGGGAGAATAAGATGTTTTGGAAGGAGGTAAATAAAGTGCGTAAGACAAGGGAACAAATGGGAACTTCAGTGAAGGGCGCTAATGGGGAGGTGATAACAAGTAGTGGTGATGTGAGAAGGAGATGGAGTGAGTATTTTGAAGGTTTGTTGAATGTGTTTGACGATAGAGTGGCAGATATAGGGTGTTTTGGTCGAGGTGGTGTGCAAAGCGAGAGGGTTAGGGAAAATGATTTGGTAAATAGAGAAGAGGTAGTAAAAGCTTTACGGAAGATGAAAGCCGGCAAAGCAGCAGGTTTGGATGGTATTGCAGTGGAATTTATTAAAAAAGGGGGTGACTCTATTGTTGACTGGTTGGTAACGTTATTTAATGTATGTATGATTCATGGTGAGGTGCCTGAGGATTGGCGGAATGCTTGCATAGTGCCATTGTACAAAGGCAAAGAGGATAAGAGTGAGTGCTCAAATTACAGAGGTATAAGTTTGTTGAGTATTCCTGGTAAATTATATGGGAGGGTATTGATTGAGAGGGCGAAGGCGTGTACAGAGCATCAGACTGGGGAAGAGCAGTGTGGTTTCAGAAGTGGTAGAGGATGTGTGGATCAGGTGTTTGCTTTGAAGAATGTATGTGAGAAATACTTGCAAAAACAAATGGATTTGTATGTAGCATTTATGGATCTAGAGAAGGCATATGATAGAGTTGATAGAGAGGCTCTGTGGAAGGTTTTAAGAATATATGGTGTGGGAGGCAAGTTGTTAGAAGCAGTGAAAAGTTTTTATCGAGGATGTAAGGCATGTGTACGAGTAGGAAGAGAGGAAAGTGATTGGTTCTCAGTGAATGTAGGTTTGCGGCAGGGGTGTGTGATGTCTCCATGGTTGTTTAATTTGTTTATGGATGGGGTTGTTAGGGAGGTGAATGCAAGAGTTTTGGAAAGAGGGGCAAGTATGCAGTCTGTTGTGGATGAGAGAGCTTGGGAAGTGACTCAGTTGTTGTTCGCTGATGATACAGCGCTGGTGGCTGATTCATGTAAGAAACTGCAGAAGCTGGTGACTGAGTTTGGTAAGGTGTGTGAAAGAAGAAAGTTAAGAGTAAATGTGAATAAGAGCAAGGTTATAAGGTACAGTAGGGTTGAGAATCAAGTCAATTGGGAGGTAAGTTTGAATGGAGAAAAACTGGAGGAAGTAGAGTGTTTTAGATATCTGGGAGTGGATCTGGCAGCGGATGGAACCATGGAAGCGGAAGTGGATCATAGGGTGGGGGAGGGGGCGAAAATTCTGGGAGCCTTGAAGAATGTTTGGAAGTCGAGAACATTATCTCGGAAAGCAAAAATGGGTATGTTTGAAGGAACAGTGGTTCCAACAATGTTGTATGGTTGCGAGGCGTGGGCTATGGATAGAGTTGTGCGCAGGAGGGTGGATGTGCTGGAAATGAGATGTTTGAGAACAATATGTGCTGTGAGGTGGTTTGATCGAGTAAGTAATGTAAGGGTGAGTGAGATGTGTGGAAATAAAAAGAATATGGTTGAAAGAGCAGAAGAGGGTGTTTTGAAATGGTTTGGTCACATGGAGAGAATGAGTGAGGAAAGATTGACAAAGAGGATATATGTCTCAGAGGTGGAGGGAACGAGAAGTGGTGGGAGATCAAATTGGAGGTGGAAAGATGGAGTGAAAAAGATTTTGAGTGATCGGGGCCTGAACATGCAGGAGGGTGAAAGGCGTGCAAGGAATAGAGTGAATTGGAACGATGTGGTATACCGGGGTCGACGTGTTGTCAATGGATTGAACCAGGGCATGTGAAGCGTCTGGGGTAAACCATGGAAAGTGTGTGGGGCCTGGAGGTGGAAAGGGAGCTGTGGTTTCGGTGCATTATTACATGACAGCTAGAGACTGAGTGTGAACGAATGGGGCCTTTGGTGTCTTTCCTAGCGCTACCTCGCACACATGAGGGGGGAGGGGGTTGTTATTCCATGTGTGGCGAGGTGGCGATGGGAACAAATAAAGGCAGACAGTATGAATTATGTACATGTGTATATATGTATATGTCTGTGTGTGTATATATATGTGTACATTGAGATGTATAGGTATGTATATTTGCGTGTGTGGACGTGTATGTAGATACATGTGTATGTGGGCGGGTTGGGCCATTCTTTCGTCTGTTTCTTTGCGCTACCTCGCTAACGCGGGAGACAGCGACAAAGCAAAATAAAAAAATAAATAAAATATATATATATATATATATATATATATATATATATATATATATATATATATATATATATATATATATATATATATATAAATGAATAAGAGAAAGGTTATTAGGTACAATATGGTTGCGGGACAAGTCAATTGTGAGGTAAGTATGATTGAAGAAAAACTGGTGGAAATGAAGTAATTTAGATAGATATCTGGGAGTGGATTTGGCAGCGGATGGGACCATGAAAGCGGAAGTGAGTCACAGGGTGGGGCAGAAGGTTCTGGGAGCGTTGAAGAATGTGTGGAAGGCCAGAACGTTATCTCGGAAAATGGGTATGTTTGTAGGATTAGTGGTTCCAACTATGTTACATGGTTGCGAGGCGTGGGCTATAGATAGAGTTGTGCGGAGGAGGGTGGATGTGTTGGAAATGAAATGTTTGAGGACAATATGTGGTGTGAGGTGGTTTGATCGAGTAAGTAATGAAAGGGTAAGAGAGATGGTATATTGAAATGGTTTGGTCACATAGAGAGAATGAGTGAGGAAAGACTGAGAAAGAGGATATATTTGTCAGAGGTGGAGGGAACGAGGAGAAGTGGGAGGCCAAATGGGAGGTGGAAGTATGAAGTGAAAAAGATTTTGAGTGATCGGGGCCTGAACATACAGGAGAGTGAAAGGCGTGCAAGGAATAGAATGAATTGGAACGATGTGGTATATCGGGGTCGACGTGCTTTCAATGGATTGAACCAGGGCATGTGAAGCGTCTGGGGTAAACCATGGAAAGTTTTTTGGGGCCTGGATGTGGAAAGGGAGCTGTGGTTTCGGTGGATTACACATAACAGCTAGAGACTGAGTGTGAACGAATGTGGCCTTTGTGGTCTTTTCCTATCGCTACCTCGCGCGCGCGCGGGGGTAGGGGGGGGTGCCATTTCATGTGCGGCGGGACGGCGATAGGAATTGATGAAGACAGCAAGTATGAATATGTACATGTGTATAGATGTATATGTCTGTGTATGTATATACATGTGTACGTAGGTAAGCTGGGCCATTCTTTCGTCTGTTTCCTTGCGCTACCTCGCTAACGCGGGAGACAGCGACAAATCATAATGATGATAAAGATAATGATGATGATGATGGGACAAAACATATAATGTCCTGCAGGATGTGATTTAATATCTGATATGTACACAACATACATATAGAAACAGAAGAATTTGCATGTGGCATATACGGATCTGGAGAAAGCATACGACAGGACTGATAGAGATGCTTTTTGGAAAATATTATGAATTTATTGTGTAAACGGAATGGTATCAGGAAAAGTGAGGAGTTTTTATCCCACGTGTAAAGCCTCCCTCGCATACACGCATTCTTCCATCATTTCTCTCCCTCTAGTATTCTTTTGCTCTTTTAGCCCATGTGGGCCTGGGTGAGACAAGCCGCCCACACTGTGGTACAGAGGACGCTAACCAACCTACTGGGTAATGATTATATTTCAGAATATGTACGTAATGCTCACATATAAATCCATCAAGACAATATATCATTGCGCACCCGTGACTCGAACCCGGGCCAGAGAGCATGTTGTGTCATTATTGGGAGGATTTTCGTTTCATTATGATAGTGAAGGTGAGGCGTTATATTCCTTGCTTGTTCTATTAATTCCTGTGGTCTTCTACCTGGTGGTTTAATACACACATCAATGTAATGATCAGGATTTTGATTTTCAGTCCTGACAGTTAACTACATCATTCGTGGAGTTCAGGATGTTAGCTGCCAAACAAGATACTTTATTGACTTCAGTGGTGTAGCGGTTGGAGTTCCTGACCGTGACGCATTCACGGGCCGCCCAGGGTCGAGGGCATCGGTTCAAATCCTGGTTGCGGTAGTCGTTTCACAGTCAACCCAGCTGTTCATCCATCCATAAGCGTTGGTAAACAAAATGGGTACCTGGCTCAGGCTAGAGTATATATATATATATATATATATATATATATATATATATATATATATATATATATATATATATATATATATATATATATATATATATATATTTTTTTTTTCCTTTTTAATTTTCCAAAAGAAGGAACAGAGAAGGGGGCCAGGTGAGGATATTCCAAAAAAGGCCCAGTCCTCTGTTCTTAACGCTACCTCGCTAACGCGGGAAATGGCGAATAGTTTAAAAGAAAAGAAATATATATATATATATATATATATATATATATATATATATATATATATATATTTTTTTTTTTTTTTTTTCTTACTATTCGCCATTTCCCGCGATAGCGAGGTAGCGTTAAGAACAGAGGACTGGGCCTTTGAGGGAATATCCTCACCTGGCCCCCTTCTCTGTTCCTTCTTTTGGAAAATTAAAAAAAAAAACGAGAGGGGAGGATTTCCAGCCCCCCGCTCCCTTCCCTTTTAGTCGCCTTCTACGACACGCAGGGAATACGTGGGAAGTATTCTTTCTCCCCTATCCCCAGGGATAATATATATATATATATATATATATATATATATATATATATATATATATATATATATATATATATATATATATTTTTTTTTTTTTTTTTTTTTTTATACTTTGTCGCTGTCTCCCGCGTCTGCGAGGTAGCGCAAGGAAACAGACGAAAGAAATGGCCCAACCCCCCCCCATACACATGTACATACACACGTCCACACACACAGCTTTCCATGGTTTACCCCGGACGCTTCACATGCCTTGGTTCAATCCACTGACAGCACGTCAACCCCTGTATACCACATCACTCCAATTCGCTCTATTTCTTGCCCTCCTTTCACCCTCCTGCATGTTCAGGCCCCGATCACACAAAATCCTTTTCACTCCATCTTTCCACCTCCAATTTGGTCTCCCTCTTCTCCTCGTTCCCTCCACCTCCGACACATATATCCTCTTGGTCAATCTTTCCTCACTCATTCTCTCCATGTGCCCAAACCATTTCAAAACACCCTCTTCTGCTCTCTCAACCACGCTCTTTTTATTTCCACACATCTCTCTTACCCTTACGTTACTTACTCGATCAAACCACCTCACACCACACATTGTCCTCAAGCATCTCATTTCCAGCACATCCATCCTCCTGCTCACAACTCTATCCATAGCCCACGCCTCGCAACCATACAACATTGTTGGAACCACTATTCCTTCAAACATACCCATTTTTGCTTTCCGGGATAATGTTCTCGACTTCCACACATTTTTCAAGGCTCCCAAAATTTTCGCCCCCTCCCCCACCCTATGATCCACTTCCGCTTCCATGGTTCCATCCGCTGACAGATCCACTCCCAGATATCTAAAACACTTCACTTCCTCCAGTTTTTCTCCATTCAAACTCACCTCCCAATTGACTTGACCCTCAACCCTACTGTACCTAATAACCTTGCTCTTATTTACATTTACTCTTAACTTTCTTCTTCCACACACTTTACCAAACTCAGTCACCAGTGTTGTAAATGGAAGTGGTGAAGAGCTTGTAGATTTATGTGCTGAAAAAGGACTGTGGTGATTGGGAATACTGGGTTTAAATGAGAGATATACGTAAGTATACTATGTAAGTAGAAGATGCCAGAGAGCGTATTGGATTACGTGTTAATAGATAGGACGCACGAAAGAGACTTTTGGATGTTAATGTGCTGAGAGTGCAACTGGGGGGATTGCTCATCATACTTGTGTAGGCCAGGTGAAGATTGTGGGGTTTTTCAGAAAAGAAGAGAGAATGTTGGGGTGAAGAGAGTGGTGAGAGTAAGTGAGCTTCGGGAAGAGACTTGTTGTGAGAATTACCAGGAGAAGACGAGGTACAGAATAGGAAAAAGGATAACAATGAATTAAGGGAGTGGGGGAAGAATGGGATGTATTTAGGGAAGCAGTGATGGCTGCGCAAAAGATCCTTGTGGCATGAGAGCGTGGGAGGTGGGTTGAATTAAAAAGGTAGTGAGTGGTGGGATGAAGAAGTAATTATTAGTGAAAAGAAGAAGAGGCATTTGAAACGATTTCTGCAGGGAAACAATGCCAATGAGTGGGAGAGTTAAAAAAGAAAGAGGCAAGGAGGGTCAAAGAAAGTGCATGAGTGACAAAAGAGGGCAATAATGAGAGTTGGGGGTAGAGAGTATCATAAATTTTCAGGAGAATAAGATTTTTGAAGGAGGTAAATAAAGTGCGTAAGACAAGGGAACAAATGGGAACTTCAGTGAAGGGCGCTAATGGGGAGGTGATAACAAGTATGGGTGATGTGAGAAGGAGAAGGAGTGAGTATTTGAAGGTTTTGTTTGAATTGTTTGAAACGATAGAGTGCAGATATAGGGTGTTTTTGTCGAGGTGTGTGCAAAGCGAGAGGGTTAGGGAAAATGATTTGTAAATAGAGAAGAGGTAGTAAAAGCTTTACGAAGATGAAAGCGGCAAAGCAGCAGGTTTGGGATGTATTGCAGTGGAAATATTAAAAAAGGGGGTGACTCTAATGTTTGACTGGTTGGTAACGGATAATTAATGTATGTAAGGATTCATGTGAGGTGCCCTGATGATTGGCGGAATGCTTGCACCATGCCATTGTACAAAGCAAAGAGGAAAGAGTGAGTCTCAAATAACAGGGAATAAGTTTTGTTGCGATTCCTGTAAATAATATAGGGTAGGGTATTGATTGAGAGGGCGAAGTGCGTGTCCAAGCATCAGACTGGGGCAGAGCAGTGGGTTTCAGAAGTGTATAGGATGTGTGGATCATGTTTGGCTTGAAGAATGTATGAGAGAAATACTTGCAAAAACAAATATGGGATTGGTATGTAGCATTTATGGATCTATAGAAGGCATATGAATGAGAGTTGATAGAGAGGGCTCTGTGGAAGGTTTAAAGAATAAATGGTGTGGAGCAAGTTGTTTAGAAGCGTGAAAAGTTTTTAATCGAATGTAAGGCAGTGTACGAGTAGTAAGAGAGGAAAGTGATTGGTTCTAGTGGAATGTAGGTTAGCCGGATAGCGGTGTGTGAGTCTCCCATGGTTGTTTAACTCTAGTGACTCTGTAGTCAGAGACACACAGTGTTGTTAGGGGGTATCTTCGAGTCAAGAGTTTTCGAAAGAGGGGCAAGTATGAAGTATGTTGTGGATGAGAGAGCTTGGGAAGTGACTCAGTTGTTGTTTCGCTGATTGATACAGCGCTGGTGGCTGATTCATTTAAAAAACTGCAGAAGCTGGTGACTGAGTTTGGTAAGGTAGTGTGAAAGAAGAAAGTTAAGAGTAAATGTGAATAAGAGCAAGTTATAAGGTACAGTAGGGTTGAGAATCAAGTCAATTGGAGGTAAGTTTGAATGGAGAAAAACGGAGAGGTAGAGTGTTTTAGATATCCTGGGAGTGGATCTGGCAGCGGATGGAACCATGGAAGCGGAAGAGGATCATAGGGTGGGGGAGGGGGCGAAAATCTGGAGCCTTGAAGAATGTTTTGGAAGTCCGAGAAAAAAAAAAAACAAATTTATCTCGAAAGCAAAAATGGTATGTTGAAGGAACAGTGGGTCCAACAATGTTGTATTGGTTGCCGAGGCGTGGGCTTGGATAGAGGTTGTGCGCAGGAAAGGGTGGATGTGCCTGGGAAATGAGATGTTTGAGAACCAAATGTCGTGAGGTGGTTGATCGAGTAAGTAATGTAAGGGTGAGTGAGATGTGTGGAAATAAAAAGAAATATGGGTTGAAAAGAAGCAGAAGAGGGTGTTTTGAAATGGTTTTGGTCACATGGAGAGAATGAGTGAGGAAAGAATTGACAAAGAGATATAAATGTCCTCAGAGGTGGAGGGAACAGAAGTGGTGGGAGATCACATTGGAGGTGGAAAGATAGTGAAAAAGAATTTAGAGTGATCGGGCCTGAACATGCAGGAGGGTGAAAGGCGGGCAAGGAAATAGAGAGAATAGGAACGATGTGGTATAACCGGGTCGACGTGGTTGTCAATGGATTGAACCAGGGCAATGTGAAGCGTCTGGGTAAACCATGGAAAAAGTGTGTGGGGCCTGGAGGTTGGAAATGGAGGTGTGGTTTTCGGTTGCATTATTACATGACAGCTAGAGACTGAGTGTGGAACGAAATGGGCCTTTTGGTTTCTATCCTAGCGAACCTCGCACACATGAGGGGGGAGGGGGTTGTTATTCCATGTGTGGCGAGGTGGCGATGGGAACAAATAAAAGGCAGACAGTATGATTTATCGTACAATGGTGTATATATGTATATGTCTGTGTGTGTATATATATTTGTACATTGAGATGATAGGTATGTAAATTAGCGTGTGGTGACGTGTAGTAGATACATGTGTATGTGGGCGGGTTGGGCCATTCTTTCGTCTGTTTCTTTGGCGCTACCCATCGCTTAACGCGGAAGACAGCGAAAAAGCAAAATAAAAAAAATAAATAAAATAATATATATATAATAAATAAATATAATATATATAATATATATATATAATATATATATATATATATATATATATATACAATGAATAAAGAGCAAAAAGGATATTAGGTACATATGGTTCGGGACAAGTCAATTGTGAGGTAATTCATGATTGAAGAAAAACTGGTGGAATGAAGTAATTTAGATAGATATCCTAGGAGTGGATTTGGCAGCGGATGGGACCATGAAAGCGGAATGAGCTCACAGGGTGGGGGCCGAAGGTTCTGGGAGCGTTGAAGAATGTGTGGAAGGCCAGAACGTTATCTCGGAAAATGGTAAGTTTGTAGGATTAGTGGTTCCAACTATTACATTGGTTCGAGGCGTGGGCTTATAGATAGAAGTTGTGGCGAGGAAGGGTTGGATGTTGTTTTGGAAATGAAATGTTTGAGGACAATAATGTGGTGTGATGTGGTTTGATCGAGTAAGTAATAAAGGGTAAGAGAATGGTATATTGAAATGGTTTTTGGTAACATAAGTGAATGAGTGAGGAAAGATCTGAGAAAGAGGATATATTGTCAGAGGTGGAGGGAACGAGGAGAAGTGGGAGGCCAAATGGTGGTGAAGTATTAAAGTGAAAAAAGATTTTGAGTGACGGGGCCTGAACATACAGGAGAGTGAAAGGCGTGCAAGGAATAGAAATGAATTGAACGATGTGGTATAATCGGGGTCGACGTGCTTACAATGGATTGAACCAGGGCATGTGAAGGCGGTCTGGGGTAAACATGGAAAGTGTGTGGGGCCTGAGGTGGAAAGGGAGCTGGGTTTCGGTGCATTAATACATGAAAGCTAGAGACTGAAGAGTGAACGAATGGGGCCTTTGGTGTCTTTCAGCGCTAAACCTCGCACACATGAGGGGGGAGGGGGTTGTTACTCCATGTGTGGCGAGAGGCCGATGGAACAACTCCCGGAGCCCGAAAGCCTTCTGTCCCTGTGTCTCTATGTCTCTGTCTGTGTGTGTATCTTTATGTGTACATTAGATTGTATAGGTATGTCACATTGCGTGTGTGCCGTGTCCTCATGAAGATCCATGTGTATTGTGGGCGGGTAGGGCCATTCTTTCGTCTGTTTTCTTAGGCGTCGCTACCTCGCTAACGCGGGAGACAGCGACAAGCAAAATACAAAAAAATAAATAAAATATATAATATATATATAGTATATATATTATTATATATATATTATAATATATTATTTATATATATATATTATATATATACTTGAGTAAGGAAAGGTATTAGGTACAATATGGTTGCGGACAAGTATATTGTGAGTAAGTATAATTGAAAAAAACTGGTGGAAATGAAAGTAATTTAGATAATATCCTGGGAGTGGATTTTGAGCAAGCGGATGGAACCATGAAAGCGGAAGTAGTCCCAGGTGGGGCAGAAAGGTTCCTGGGAGCGTTGAAGAATGTGTGGAAGGCCAGAACGTATCTCGGAAAAATGGGTATGTTTGTAGATTAAGTGTACCCAACTATGTTACACATGTTTGCGAGCGTGGGCTATAGATAGAGTTGTCGGAGGAGGGTGGATGTGTTGGAAAATGAAATGTTTGAGGCAATATGTGGTGTGAGTGGTTTTGATCGAGTAAGTAATGAAAGGGTAAGAGAGATTGTATATTGAAAAATGGTTTGGTCCACATAGAGAGGAAGAGTGAGGAAAGACTGAGAAAGAGGAATATATATGTCCGAGGTGAGGTAACGAGGAAAGTGGGATGCCAAATGGGAGGTGGAAGAATGAAGTGAAAAGATTTTGAGTGAAACGGGCCTGAACATAAGGAGAGTGAAAGGCGTTGCAAGGAATATAATGAATTGGAACGATGTGGTATATCGGGGTCGACTTGCTTTCAATGGATTGAACCAGGCATGTGAAGCGTCTGGGTAAACCATGAAAGTTTTTTGGGGCCTGGATTGAAAGGGAGCTGTTGTTTCGTGGATTACACATAACAGCTAAGACTGAGGTGTGAACGAAAGTGGCCTTTGTGGTCTTTTCCATCGCTACCTCGCGCGCGCGCGGGGGTAGGGGGGGTGCCATTTCATAGTGCGGCGGAACGGCGATAGGAATTGATGAACGACAGCAAAGTAGAATATGTACAGGTGTATAGATGTATATGTCTGGTGTATGTATTACATGTGTAGTAGGTAAGCTGGGCCATTCTTTTCGTCCGTTTCCTTGCGCTACCTCGCTAACGCGGGAGTACAGCGACAAATCATAATGATGATAAAGATAATGATGTTGATGATGGACAAAACATATAATGGTCATGCAGGATGTGAATTCTTAAATATTGATATGTTACACAACATTACATATAGAAACAGAAGTATTATGCATGTGGCATATACGGGATTGGAGGTAAGCTTACGACAGGGACTGATAGAGATGCTTTTGGGAAAATATATGAATTTATTGTGTAAAAACGGAATGTATCAGGAAAGTAGGAGTGTTTATCCCACGTGTAAAGCCTCCCTCCATACACGCAATTCTTTCCATCATTTCTCTCCCCTAGTATTCTTTTGCTCCTTTTAGCCCATGTGGGCTGGGTGAGACAAGCCCGCCCACTACTGTGGTTACAGAGACGCTAACCACCTACTGGGTAAGATTATATTTTCATAATAATGTCGTAATGCCACATAAAAATCCATCAAGACAATATATCATTGCGCAACCTTGACTCGAACCCGGGCCTGAGAGGCATGTTGTGTCATTATTGGAGGATTTTCGTTTCATTATGAATAGTGAAGTGAGGCGTTATATTCCTTGGCTTGTTCTATTAATTCCTGTGGTCTTCAGTAGACCTGTTGGTTTAATACAACATCAATTGTAATGATCCAGGATTTTGATTTTCAGTCCTGACAGTTAACTACATCATTCGTGGAGTTCAGATGTTAGCTGCCAAACAAGATACTTTAATTGACTCAGTGTGTACGGGTTGGATTTCCTGACCGTGACGCATTTCACCGGGCCGCCAGGGTCGAGCATCGTTCAAATCCTGGTTGCGGTAGTCGTTTCACAGTCAACCCAGCTGTTCATCCATCCAACGTTGGTAAACAAAATGGGTACCTGGTCTCAGGCTAGAGTAGATATAATATATATATATTATATAGATTTTATATAATATTATATATATAATATATTAATAAATCTATATATATATATATAGATATATATAATTTTTTTTTTTCCTTTTAATTTTCCAAAAGAAGGAACAGAGAAGGGGGCCAGGTGAGGATTTCCAAAAAAGGCCCAGTCCTCTGATCTTAACGCTACCATCGCTAATAACGCGGAAATGGCGAATAGTTTAAAAGAAAGAAATATATATATATATAATATATATATATATATAATATATATATATATATATAATATATTTTTTTTTTTTTTTTTTTCTTACTATTCGCCATTTCCCCGCTATAGCGAGGTAGCGTTAAGAACAGAGGACCTGGGCCTTTGAGGAATATCCTCACTGGCCCCTTCTCTGTTCCTTCTTTTGGAAAATTAAAAAAAAAAAACGAGAGGGATGATTTCCAGCCCCCCGCACCCTCCTTTTAGTCGCCTTCTACGACACGCAGGGAATTACGGGGCAAGTATTCTTTCTCCCCTATCCCAGGGATAAGGGATTAATATATATATATATATATATATATCTATATCTATATATATATATATATATATATATATATTATATATATATATTTATTTTTTTTTTTTTTTTTTTTTATACTTTGTCGCTGTCTCCCGCGTCTCTGCGAGGTAGCGCAAGGAAACAGACGAAAGATAATGGCCCAACCCCCCCCCATACCAAGTACATACACACGTCCACCACACAGCTTTCCATGGTTTACCCGACGCTTTTCACATCCTTGGTTCAATCCACTGACAGCACGTCACTCCCTGTAAAACCACATCACTCCACTTCGCTCTATTTCTTGCCCTCCATTTCCACCCCTCCTGCATGTTCACAGAGCCCCCGATCGACACAAAATCCTTTTCACTCAATCTTTCCACCTCCAATTTGGTCTCCCTCTTCTCCTCGTTCCCATCCACCTCCGACACATATATCCTCTTGGTGCAATCTTTCCTCACATCCTTCTCACCATGTGCCAAACCATTTCAAAACACCCTCTCTGTCTCTCAACCACAGGCTCTTTTTATTTCCACACATCTCTCTTACCCTTACGTTACTTACTCGATCAAACCACTCACACCACACATTGTCCTCAAAGCATCTCATTTCCACACATCCTTCCTCCTAGCTCACACTCTATCGAAAGCCCCACGCCTCGCAACCATACAACATTGTTGGGACCACTAATTCCTTCAAACATACCCATTTTTGGCTTACCGGATAATGATCCTCGACTTCCACACAAATATTCAAGGATCCAAAATTTTCGCCCCCGCCCCCCACCCTATGATCCACTTCGCTCCATGTTCCATCCGCTGACAATCCACTCCCAGATATCAAAAAAACAATTCACTTCCTCCAGTGTATCTCCATTCAAACCCAAAACACCTGATCCCCACATCCTCTCCCAAACTTCTAAAACCACACTGCTCTTCCCCAATCTGAGGCTCGTAATGCCCCCCCTCTCAATAAATTTTCCCCTCCCATAAAATTTTTCCGGGAATTTCCAACAAATTATCCCTCTGAAAATTTGAGCACTAAACCTCTTATCCCCTTTGCCTTTGTAAAGGGAACAATCCCACGCTTCCCCCAATCCCGGGCACCTCACCATGAGTCATACATACTTTAAAAAACCCTTTAACCAAACCCAGTAAAACAAAAACAGTCACCCCCTTTTTTAAAAAAATATATATATTTTATTATTATCTTTTTTCCCTTTGTTGCTGTCCCCAAACTTTAGCGGTACGAAAGGGAAACGAGAAAGAAAGGCCCAACCCACCCACTACAAAAGTATAAAAATACCCCGCCAACTACGCACAATACATACTTAAAACCACTGTATACATATATATACCCCAACAGACAAAATACAAATACCCTTTAAACAAAATTTCATACTGCCCTGCCTTTATTCATTCCCACACCACCCCCCCACACATGGAATCCCAACACCCCCCCCCTAAATTTGCGGGTAGTGCTGGGAAAAAAGAAAAAAAGGGCCCCCAATCGTTCACAACTCAAGTTCTAGCTCCATGAAAATAATCAAACCGAAACCACACCCCTTTTCTTTTCCCTTTTTTAGAAAAATTTTTGGCAACACCAAAAAAATGCAAGAGGTGAAATATCAAGGTTTTCCAAAAAACTAAAAGGGCCCCATTTCCCTAGAGCAAATGATTTGTGATAACACAAAAGGGTTCTTTTTGAAAAAAAACTAAGACGGGATGCCCCTACATAAAACTCCTTTTCCCATGTTTTTCCTTCACTGATAGTTCTTGAGTCTTTTTTTTGTAAACACCCTAATTTCACTTAACAAAACAGCCCGTTCCTTGAAACATTTTTTAAGACACCTGTGGTTATAACATACCCCAAAATTTTTCATCTATACACCACTCCTGAAACACTAACTGTTTTTAAGAATGTAAAGTGAGAAATACTTAAAAAAAGCAAAAGGATTTGTAGAGCATTTTTGGATCCGAAGAAGGGAAAATTAAAAGAGTGGGTAGGATGCTTTTGGGGGAAGGTAAATTTAAAAAATTTGGGTTGGGGGGCAAGTTATTAGAAGCAGTGGAAAAAATTTTTATCGAGGGTGTAAGGCAAAGGGTACGGTAGGAAAGAGGAAAGTGATTGGGTTTTCAAATGAATGTAAGGGTTTTCGGGAGGGGGGTGTGATGTCTCCCCTGGTTTTTTTAATTTTTTTTTATGGGTGGGGGGGTTTTGGGGGGTAAATGGGAAAAGTTTTGAAAGAGGGGCAAGTATGAAATCTTTGGGAAGAGAGAGCTTGGGGGAAATGAGTTCAGTCCCTTGTTCGCAAAATACAGCACTGGGGCTGAAATTTATGTGAGAAAAGCAGAAAAACTGGACTTGAGTTTGGGAAAGTGTGGGGAAAGAAGAAAGTTTTAGGGTAAATATGAATAAAAAGGTTATTTTGGTACCGTAGGGTTGAGGGTCAATTTTAATTGGGAGGTAATTTGAATTTGGGGAAAAACTTTATGAAGTGAAGTGTTTTTTTGATATCTGGGGGGGATTTGGCAGCGGGGGAACCCTGGGAAACGGGAAATGAAAAAAGGGGGGGGGGAAAGGGGGGGAAAATTCTGGGGGCCCTTTAAGAAAGGGGTGGAAAATCGAGAACATTATCTCGGGAAAACCAAAAAAGGGGATGGTTTTAAAAGGGAAAAGTGGTTCCAACAATGTTGTATGGTTGGGAGGGGTGGGCTAAAGGGTAGATTGTGCGCAGGGGGATGGGTGTGCGGAAATGAGAAAGTTTTTAGGGCCAAAATGTGGTTTTGAGGTTTGGTTTTAAACGAGTGAGTAACGTAAGGTAAGAGAATGTGGGGAAATAAAAAGAGCGTGGTTGAGAGAGCAGAAGAGGGTTTTTTTAAAATGGTTTGGGGGCCAAAGAATGAGGAGGAAGATTGACAAGAGGATAAGTGTTGGAGGTGGAGGGAAACGAGGAGAAAAGGGAGACCAAATTTGGGAGGGTGGAAAGAGGAGTGAAAAAGTTTTTGAATCGGGGCCTGAACATGCAGGGGGTGAAAGGGGGGCAAGAATAAGTGAATTGGAGCATGTGTATACGGGGTTTGACGTGCGGCATGGTTTGAACAAGCATGTAAGCGTCTGGGTAAACCATGGAAGCTGTTGTAGTATATTTTGCGGGTGGGACGTTGATTACATGTGTATGGGGGGTTGGCCATTTCTTTCCTGTTTCCTGCCTACCCCTCGCAAACGGGGAGAAAAGCGACAAAGTATAAAAAAAAAAAAAAAAAAATATATATTAAAAATATATATATAAATATTTTATAATTATAATATTTTATATTTAATTATTTTATAAAATTTATATTTTTATAATTTTATTTTATTTTTATAATTTTTTTTTTTTAAAAAAAAAAATAATAAATTAATTAATATAAAAAATATACTTTTATATTTCTTTTAAATAATTTCTTATTAAATAAAATAAAATTATTTTTTTATAATTTATATTTATTTTAAAAAAAATTTTTTAAATTAATTTTTTACCTCCATTTTGGTCTCCCCTTCCCTGTTCCCCCCACCCCGACACATATTTTCCTCTGGTCAATCTTTCCCCACTCATTTTTCCATGTGCCCAAACCCCATTTCAAAAACCCTCTTTGCTCTCTCAACCCCCTCTTTTTTTTTTTTTTTCCCCACATCTCTCTTTCCCTTTACGTTACTTACCTCAAAACAAACCACCCCCACACCAACATTGTCCTCAAACATCTCATTTCCACACACCCTCCTCCTGCGCCAACCTATCCATACCCACGCCTCGCACCAAACAACATTGTTGGAACCACTTTTTCCCTTCAAACATACCCCTTTTTGCTTTCCAGTAATGTTCCGACTTCCCCACATTCTTCAAGGCCCCCGAATTTTCGCCCCCTCCCCCACCCTATATCCATTCCCTTCCATGGTTTCCCCCGCTTTCCCAAACCACTCCCAGATATTAAAACCTTCACTTCCCCGTTTTTCTCCTTTTAAACTCACCTCCCAATTTTACTTGACCCTCAAAACCCAATTACCAATAACCCTTTCTTTATTCACATTTACTCTTAAATTCTTCTTCACACACTTCCAAACCAGTCACCCGCTTTTGCAGTTTCTCACATGAATCAGCCCCAGCGCTGTTTCATCAACGAACAACAACGACTCACTTTTCCAAACTCTCTATCCCCCAAAAGACTTTCATCTTTCCCCCCTTTCCAAACTCTTGCATTACCTCCCTAAACCCCATCCAAAAAAAAAAAAAAACAACCCGGGAACCCTCACCACCCCTGCCGCAAACCTACATTCACTGAGAACCCAAACATTTCCCTCTTCCTACACGTACACAGCCCTTTCACCTCGATAAAAAATTTTCACTGCTTCTAACAATTCCTCCCCCACCAAAATATTCTTAATACCTTTCCCCAGAGCACCACAACCTACATATGCCTTCTCCAATCCATAATGCTACAACAAATCCATTTCTTTTCTAAGTATTTCTCAAAAATAAATTTAAAAAGCAAACACCTAATCCACAACCTCTCCCCTTCTAAAACCAAACACGCTCTTTGCCCCAACTGATTCTGTACATCCTTCCCCTCCCCTTTAAAAATTTCCCCTCCCATTTAATTTTCCAAAGGAACTAAACAAACTTATACCCTGTAATTTGAGCCCTCACTCTTACCCCTTTTCCCTTTTTGTAAAATGGCACTATGAAACGAAATTCCCCCAACCCCAAAAGGCCCCTCACCATGACCCAAAACAAACATTAAATAACTTCCCCAACCAGTAAACAAAGAGTCACCCCCTTTTTTAAAAAATTTCCACTGAAATACCACCAAAACCCTCTCCCCTTCCCGGGTTTTCATCTTCCGCAAAGCTTTTACTACCTTTTCTCTGTTTACCAAATCTTTTTCCCCTAACCCTCTAAATTTTTGCACACCCCCCCCAAAGCACCCAAAAATTTTCCACTCTATCATAAAACCCCCATTTAAAACAAACCTTCAAAATACTAAAACCCATCCCTTCTAAACATCACCACTACTTTTTTTATCCCCCTCCCCATTTGCGCCCTTCCATTTAAAGTTCCCATTTGCTCCCTTGTCTTACGCACTTTTTTTTACCCCCTTCCAGAACATTTTTTTTATTCCCCCTAAAATTTAATGATACCCCTCTCACCCCAACCCCTCATTTCCCCCTTTTTTTTTTTTAACCTCCAAAAACCTTGCTCTGACCCCTGCCTCTTTTTTTTATAAAATTTTCCCACTAAATTTCCCTTTTTTTTCCCCTGCAAAAATCGTCCAAATGCTCTCTCTTCTCTTTCCCTTAATACCCCCTTACTTTTTAAACCCAACACCACTCCCCTTTCTAATAAACCCACCCCCACTCTCCAATCCCCACAAGCATTTTTTGCGAAATCCATCACTAAATTCCCTAAATACATCCCATTCCCCCCCCACACCCCCCTTTAATTTCCATATAATTAATAAAATTAATTTATATAAATAAAATAAAATATAAAATATATATATATATATATATATATATATATATACAATGTTGTATGGTTGCGAGGCGTGGGCTATGGATAGAGTTGTGCGCAGGAGGGTGGATGTGCTGGAAATGAGATGTTTGAGGACAATGTGTGGTGTGAGGTGGTTTGATCGAGTAAGTAATGTAAGGGTAAGAGAGATGTGTGGAAATAAAAAGAGCGTGGTTGAGAGAGCAGAAGAGGGTGTTTTGAAATGGTTTGGGCACATGGAGAGAATGAGTGAGGAAAGATTGACCAAGAGGATATATGTGTCGGAGGTGGAGGGAACGAGGAGAAGTGGGAGACCAAATTGGAGGTGGAAAGATGGAGTGAAAAAGATTTTGTGAGATCGGGGCCTAAACATGCAGGAGGGTGAAAGGCGGGCTATATATATAGCGTAGAGTTGGCCTTGATTAAGGTCTAGTGATCGTAAACGTGAGTTTTTGTGATGGATGCAAAACTGTATTTGATTCGGTCGGTGATCCACTTCCAAGATCTTGTCTTGAGAGATGCAACTCACTGTATGGAGGAGGTTACGTGTTTTGTTACCGAGTTGTTGTGACGTAACGTTATGGTAGACATATGAGTGGGTCATTGTTGTGACGTAACGTTATGGTGGATATGTGGGTGGGTCATTGTTGTGACGTAACGTTATGGTGGATATATGGGTGGATCATTGTTGTGACGTAACGTTATGGTGGATATATGGGTGGGTCATTGTTGTGACGTAACGTTATGGTGGATATAAGGGTGGGTCATTGTTGTGACGTAACGTTATGGTGGATATATGGGTGGGTCATTGTTGTGACGTAACGTTATGGTGGATATATGGGTGGTTCATTGTGCGAACTTGGTGGAGGGCGTCCAGACCTTCATCTTCGTACATCATGAGCATCCCTGGTCGTCTGGTACACAACCTGGAAGACTCAATCAAGTAGTTTCCACCACAGAAATCTCGTCATTACCTGCCAGATGTTGAGAGTATTTCCCGGTAGTTGGTCAATATTATCCTTGATGTAGCCAACAACACCTCATCCCTCTGTACCCGGCCGGCCTGACAACACACCGATGATAATACATAAAAGTCTTGGAAATTTTATTATCGGTAATTGCGACTGTGACGTCATCGCTGCGAGCGGTGAAGGACACCAGGGATGTTTCCTACTCTGAAATTTAACCGAATTTATGAGGTCATTCCAGACACGACAGTAATGTCCCAGGAGGAGAACACGTGCTTCCACTGGCGTGTTGGTGTCGGCCATGTTCATGGTAGCCACACACAGCCTTCCTGCCGTGTCCTTTTATCCGTTATGTTCACACCCACACTTTATAATGCATCTCTTCCACCTTAAGATCACTCTTCTTTTGTCTTTAATATGACACGATTCTCTCTCTCTCTCTCTCTCTCTCTCTCTCTCTCTCTCTCTCTCTCTCTCTCTCTCTCTCTCTCTCTCTCTCTGTCTGTCTATCCCTCATCAGGTGACAGCAGTTGCTGGCAGTAGAAAGGATACATGGCTATCAGTAAGCATTGCCTCACTCGCTTGTGCTTGCTGTACTACGGTAAACATAGTTGTAGTCGACGTTCATCGCTACATTCGGACGCAAGTTAATATAACGTATTCGACCTGCGTCACTACAAGAAACATTAACGCATTCTTGTATACGTGTTGACTATATGAGAGACATATTCAACCTTCTGAATGACGTACATGGTGAATCACAACTACTTTTATTTCAAAAATTCTATCACCTTTATCACCTGAACTTCATTACAGTTATCATTCAAACATGGTCATATGAAGAAATAAGTTTCTACATTTCTAGTTTCCTTCAGTAAGGGAGTAATATTTGGTGTACAATAATGAGAATATTAAAATATTATGTTTCAACTGATACAATCAAGATGACTACAACCACGGGGATACAGTGATACAGCATGTACTTCGTGGGACTCCTGTATCACAATACATGTATTGTTTGGCAGTAGCCAGCTGTAGTGAGTGATAATAATGGTTACATCCACGATGTTGTAGGGACTAATGTATCACAATACACTGTGTTGTCTGGCAACACACAGGTCTGGTGGGTGATGATGTGTGTTGCTCTGTCAGTCGTTCGTCTGAGCAACACTGAGGAAACTATTGGTCACAGCCAGAGAAAACTCTGAACTACAGGAAAAAAATGTTTAGTACGAGTAATGAAGGCCCGGGAGAAGCATCACCATTACTGTGCATGTACCCTCTTACGGACCCAGCCCTGAACCATTACTGAACATGTACCCTCTCACGGACCCAGCCCTGAACCATTACTGTACAGGTACCCTCTCAAGGACCCAGCCCTGAACCATTACTACTGTACATGTACCCTCTCACAGACCCAGCCCTGAACCATTACTGTACATGTACCCTCTCACGACCCCAGCCCCATGGACCATTACTACTGTACATACACCAAATCCTGACCAGTTCATCCCTGAACAGTAACCACGCCACCAAACATCCACCACAATCAATCATGCAAATGTCTAGGGAATCTGTTTGCATATATTCACAACAACAGGTCACATGTAGGTACTGATATACACGTACACCCAGGTGCACTGACGGGCAGACAACACCATCCTGCAGACTAGGGCACGTCTCCCACGTACAGACAGCCATCCTGCAGACTAGGGCACGTCTCCCACGTACAGACAGCCATCCTGCAGACTAGGGCACGTCTCCCACGTACAGACAGCCATCCTGCAGACTAGGGCACGTCTCCCACGTACAGACAGCCATCCTGCAGACTAGGGCACGTCTCCCACGTACAGACAGCCATCCTGCAGACTCAGGCACGTCTCCCACGTACAGACAGCCATCCTGCAGACTCAGGCACGTCTCCACGTACAGACAGCCATCCTGCAGACTTACACACGTCTCCCACGTACAGACAGCCATCCTGCAGACTTACACACGTCTCCCACGTACAGACAGCCATCCTGCAGACTTACACACGTCTCCCACGTACAGACAGCCATCCTGCAGACTTACACACGTCTCCCACGTACAGACAGCCATCCTGCAGACTAGGGCACGTCTCCCACGTACAGACAGCCATCCTGCAGACTTACACACGTCTCCCACGTACAGACAGCCATCCTGCAGACTTACACACGTCTCCCACGTACAGACAGCCATCCTGCAGACTAGGGCACGTCTCCCACGTACAGACAGCCATCCTGCAGACTCAGGCACGTCTCCACGTACAGACAGCCATCCTGCAGACTTACACACGTCTCCCACGTACAGACAGCCATCCTGCAGACTTACACACGTCTCCCACGTACAGACAGCCATCCTGCAGACTAGGGCACGTCTCCCACGTACAGACAGCCATCCTGCAGACTTACACACGTCTCCCACGTACAGACAGCCATCCTGCAGACTCAGGCACGTCTCCCACGTACAGACAGCCATCCTGCAGACTTACACACGTCTCCCACGTACAGACAGCCATCCTGCAGACTTACACACGTCTCCCACGTACAGACAGCCATCCTGCAGACTCAGGCACGTCTCCCACGTACAGACAGCCATCCTGCAGACTAGGGCACGTCTCCCACGTACAGACAGCCATCCTGCAGACTCAGGCACGTCTCCACGTACAGACAGCCATCCTGCAGACTCAGGCACGTCTCCACGTACAGACAGCCATCCTGCAGACTTACACACGTCTCCCACGTACAGACAGCCATCCTGCAGACTTACACACGTCTCCCACGTACAGACAGCCATCCTGCAGACTCAGGCACGTCTCCCACGTACAGACAGCCATCCTGCAGACTTACACACGTCTCCCACGTACAGACAGCCATCCTGCAGACTTACACACGTCTCCCACGTACAGACAGCCATCCTGCAGACTTACACACGTCTCCCACGTACAGACAGCCATCCTGCAGACTTACACACGTCTCCCACGTACAGACAGCCATCCTGCAGACTAGGGCACGTCTCCCACGTACAGACAGCCATCCTGCAGACTTACACACGTCTCCCACGTACAGACAGCCATCCTGCAGACTAGGGCACGTCTCCCACGTACAGACAGCCATCCTGCAGACTCAGGCACGTCTCCACGTACAGACAGCCATCCTGCAGACTAGGGCACGTCTCCCACGTACAGACAGCCATCCTGCAGACTTACACACGTCTCCCACGTACAGACAGCCATCCTGCAGACTAGGGCACGTCTCCCACGTACAGACAGCCATCCTGCAGACTTACACACGTCTCCCACGTACAGACAGCCATCCTGCAGACTAGGGCACGTCTCCCACGTACAGACAGCCATCCTGCAGACTTACACACGTCTCCCACGTACAGACAGCCATCCTGCAGACTAGGGCACGTCTCCCACGTACAGACAGCCATCCTGCAGACTCAGGCACGTCTCCACGTACAGACAGCCATCCTGCAGACTCAGGCACGTCTCCACGTACAGACAGCCATCCTGCAGACTTACACACGTCTCCCACGTACAGACAGCCATCCTGCAGACTTACACACGTCTCCCACGTACAGACAGCCATCCTGCAGACTTACACACGTCTCCCACGTACAGACAGCCATCCTGCAGACTTACACACGTCTCCCACGTACAGACAGCCATCCTGCAGACTCAGGCACGTCTCCCACGTACAGACAGCCATCCTGCAGACTTACACACGTCTCCCACGTACAGACAGCCATCCTGCAGACTCAGGCACGTCTCCCACGTACAGACAGCCATCCTGCAGACTAGGGCACGTCTCCCACGTACAGACAGCCATCCTGCAGACTAGGGCACGTCTCCCACGTACAGACAGCCATCCTGCAGACTCAGGCACGTCTCCACGTACAGACAGCCATCCTGCAGACTAGGGCACGTCTCCCACGTACAGACAGCCATCCTGCAGACTCAGGCACGTCTCCACGTACAGACAGCCATCCTGCAGACTCAGGCACGTCTCCACGTACAGACAGCCATCCTGCAGACTAGGGCACGTCTCCCACGTACAGACAGCCATCCTGCAGACTAGGGCACGTCTCCCACGTACAGACAGCCATCCTGCAGACTAGGGCACGTCTCCCACGTACAGACAGCCATCCTGCAGACTCAGGCACGTCTCCCACGTACAGACAGCCATCCTGCAGACTAGGGCACGTCTCCCACGTACAGACAGCCATCCTGCAGACTTACACACGTCTCCCACGTACAGACAGCCATCCTGCAGACTAGGGCACGTCTCCCACGTACAGACAGCCATCCTGCAGACTCAGGCACGTCTCCACGTACAGACAGCCATCCTGCAGACTAGGGCACGTCTCCCACGTACAGACAGCCATCCTGCAGACTCAGGCACGTCTCCACGTACAGACAGCCATCCTGCAGACTAGGGCACGTCTCCCACGTACAGACAGCCATCCTGCAGACTAGGGCACGTCTCCCACGTACAGACAGCCATCCTGCAGACTAGGGCACGTCTCCCACGTACAGACAGCCATCCTGCAGACTCAGGCACGTCTCCACGTACAGACAGCCATCCTGCAGACTCAGGCACGTCTCCCACGTACAGACAGCCATCCTGCAGACTAGGGCACGTCTCCCACGTACAGACAGCCATCCTGCAGACTAGGGCACGTCTCCCACGTACAGACAGCCATCCTGCAGACTAGGGCACGTCTCCCACGTACAGACAGCCATCCTGCAGACTTACACACGTCTCCCACGTACAGACAGCCATCCTGCAGACTAGGGCACGTCTCCCACGTACAGACAGCCATCCTGCAGACTAGGGCACGTCTCCCACGTACAGACAGCCATCCTGCAGACTAGGGCACGTCTCCCACGTACAGACAGCCATCCTGCAGACTAGGGCACGTCTCCCACGTACAGACAGCCATCCTGCAGACTAGGGCACGTCTCCCACGTACAGACAGCCATCCTGCAGACTTACACACGTCTCCCACGTACAGACAGCCATCCTGCAGACTCAGGCACGTCTCCACGTACAGACAGCCATCCTGCAGACTCAGGCACGTCTCCCACGTACAGACAGCCATCCTGCAGACTTACACACGTCTCCCACGTACAGACAGCCATCCTGCAGACTTACACACGTCTCCCACGTACAGACAGCCATCCTGCAGACTAGGGCACGTCTCCCACGTACAGACAGCCATCCTGCAGACTTACACACGTCTCCCACGTACAGACAGCCATCCTGCAGACTTACACACGTCTCCCACGTACAGACAGCCATCCTGCAGACTAGGGCACGTCTCCCACGTACAGACAGCCATCCTGCAGACTTACACACGTCTCCCACGTACAGACAGCCATCCTGCAGACTAGGGCACGTCTCCCACGTACAGACAGCCATCCTGCAGACTCAGGCACGTCTCCCACGTACAGACAGCCATCCTGCAGACTTACACACGTCTCCCACGTACAGACAGCCATCCTGCAGACTTACACACGTCTCCCACGTACAGACAGCCATCCTGCAGACTTACACACGTCTCCCACGTACAGACAGCCATCCTGCAGACTAGGGCACGTCTCCCACGTACAGACAGCCATCCTGCAGACTTACACACGTCTCCCACGTACAGACAGCCATCCTGCAGACTTACACACGTCTCCCACGTACAGACAGCCATCCTGCAGACTAGGGCACGTCTCCCACGTACAGACAGCCATCCTGCAGACTAGGGCACGTCTCCCACGTACAGACAGCCATCCTGCAGACTTACACACGTCTCCCACGTACAGACAGCCATCCTGCAGACTCAGGCACGTCTCCCACGTACAGACAGCCATCCTGCAGACTAGGGCACGTCTCCCACGTACAGACAGCCATCCTGCAGACTCAGGCACGTCTCCACGTACAGACAGCCATCCTGCAGACTCAGGCACGTCTCCACGTACAGACAGCCATCCTGCAGACTCAGGCACGTCTCCACGTACAGACAGCCATCCTGCAGACTAGGGCACGTCTCCCACGTACAGACAGCCATCCTGCAGACTAGGGCACGTCTCCCACGTACAGACAGCCATCCTGCAGACTAGGGCACGTCTCCCACGTACAGACAGCCATCCTGCAGACTAGGGCACGTCTCCCACGTACAGACAGCCATCCTGCAGACTCAGGCACGTCTCCACGCACAGACAGCCTCCCTGCAGACTAGGGCACGTCTCCCACGCACAGACAGCCTCCCTGCAGACTCAGGCACGTCTCCCACGTACAGACAGCCATCCTGCAGACTTACACACGTCTCCCACGTACAGACAGCCATCCTGCAGACTAGGGCACGTCTCCCACGTACAGACAGCCATCCTGCAGACTTACACACGTCTCCCACGTACAGACAGCCATCCTGCAGACTTACACACGTCTCCCACGTACAGACAGCCATCCTGCAGACTCAGGCACGTCTCCCACGTACAGACAGCCATCCTGCAGACTAGGGCACGTCTCCCACGTACAGACAGCCATCCTGCAGACTCATGCGCATCACCACATCCAACTCATTATTATGTGTGTTAACTATGACACTCTAAATGAGTCGGTGGGATGACGTCGGTCCCCGTGGAGTAACGACAAAGAAATAATGAAGGCTGACTGAAGGAGAAAGTCTGGCCCTTCCTGTACCCTTAATACTCCACCAACTGATGGTCGGTTCCATGCCTCACGAAGGTGTACAATACTTGCCCGCCGTCTACCATCCAGGGTGGAAAACGATCTTACATACCACCATCACTTCCCTCTACTTACTCACTACACTACTAGTGATGGATGACACCTATCACATCACTATGTTATCTCTTTATACGTGTCTCACAGTGTAGACAGGTGGTACCTGCTGTACCGTTGTGGTCAACAAACCATTGCCTCAACAGTGATGCTCACGCGACCAGGCTGAACCCTGGAGCGAGCACTCGGACTGATTCCCGGTAAATTTATTGTGCCACCCATATACTCATCCTGTGAGCGGTTGCGCAAAAGTATTACAGGGGTCACAAAGGGTCTTACTCAGACCCCAGCGGGTTAGTGTGACGAAAACCTGCAGGTATTTAGTGCGCCACGCCCGGCATGGGAGAAATTTGAGAGGAAAACGGGAAGCTGCTGGAGAGGGGGAAAGTAAGTCTTGAAAAGGAAGACAGAATCTCAGAGTATATACACGTACACTGTGTAGGTGTTGGAGAGTGTGTGGCAGAGTATATACACGTACACTGTGTAGGTGTTGGAGAGTGTGTGGCAGAGTATATACACGTAACACTATGTATGTGTTGGAGAGTGTGTGGCAGAGTATTCTGAAGACGTGTTTTCGGTGCCTCACATCCCCCAGCCGCTGCCATATGGTCTACGCTGCTTTTCTCAAGTATCTGCCAATTGTTTTAAATCTCAGATGGTCCATGTTGTTCTTCAGTGTCGTCACTGTAGGGGTACCTCTCGTCTGTGACCCACCGCACAGCCGCCCCAATTTATGTCCAATACAGTTTCAGCATCAGAGATTTGGAGGCGAGATGTGTGGTGATACACGTAAGGCCAGGTGTAATATTTCACCAGGTGTAATATTTCTCGGCTCTGCAGAAGGTGCCAGAGTCTTTATAGACTGGCCAGGGCCGCTTTTCCTTGGGTGGTTCTGGTGTGTGGACAGTGAGCACCATCGTCACTAGAACACCGCCAGGCCGGTGTTGGTGTGTGTGCTCACAAAACACACCAGCAGCCCGGGAGGAGGAGGGGCATATATTACCACATCATCTGCTACAGATCATACACATTTACTGGGCTCGTTATAAATACGTTTGGTCCCTCGACCTAGTCTGCATGTGTGTCAAATCTATACCAAGAGCTGCTAAATTGTTCTATATTAACATTTGTTTTCGCTCTTAACATAATACGACTCAGTAATGTAGTAATTTCTTGGTTTCAGAGAGCAAGCAGACAGGTCAATGGGTTGCACAGGGTTAGGATGATCCACATATCAAGCATGCTCACGTCCTTGGCCAGGGGAGATGTCTGTAACAGGCAGGCCAGGCCACCAACATGCAAGATATCATCATCCCCCCGGCAACATACAGGCCCGCCACACACCACATCCCCCGGCAACATACAGGCCCGCCACACACCACATCCCCCGGCAACATACAGACCCGTTACACACCACATCCCCCGGCAACATACAGGCCCGCCACACACCACATCCCCCGGCAACATACAGGCCCGCCACACACCACATCCCCGGCAACATACAGGCCCAACACACACCACATCCCCCGGCAACATACAGGCCCGCCACACACCACATCCCCCTGCAACATACAGGCCCGCCACACATCACATTCCCCGGCAACATACAGGCCCACCACACAACACATCCCCCGGCAACATACAGGCCCAACACACACCACATCCCCCGGCAACATACAGGCCCGCCACACACCACATCCCCGGCAACATACAGGCCCGCCACACACCACATCCCCCGGCAACATACAGGCCCGCCACACACCACATCCCCGGCAACATACAGGCCCACCACACACCACATCCCCCGGCAACATACAGGCCCGCCACACACCACATCCCCGGCAACATACAGGCCCGCCACACACCACATCCCCGGCAACATACAGGCCCGCCACACACCACATCCCCGGCAACATACAGGCCCGCCACACACCACATCCCCGGCAACATACAGGCCCACCACACAACACATCCCCCGGCAACATACAGGCCCACCACACACCACATCCCCCGGCAACATACAGGCCCGCCACACACCACATCCCCCGGCAACATACAGGCCCGCCACACACCACATCCCCGGCAACATACAGGCCCGCCACACACCACATCCCCGGCAACATACAGGCCCGCCACACACCACATCCCCCGGCAACATACAGGCCCGCCACACACCACATCCCCCGGCAACATACAGGCCCGCCACACACCACATCCCCCGGCAACATACAGGCCCGCCACACACCACATCCCCCGGCAACATACAGGCCCGCCACACACCACATCCCCCGGCAACATACAGGCCCGCCACACACCACATCCCCCGGCAACATACAGGCCCGCCACACACCACATCCCCCGGCAACATACAGGCCCGCCACACACCACATCCCCCGGCAACATACAGGCCCGCCACACACCACATCCCCCGGCAACATACAGGCCCGCCACACACCACATCCCCGGCAACATACAGGCCCGCCACACACCACATCCCCCGGCAACATACAGGCCCGCCACACACCACATCCCCCGGCAACATACAGGCCCGCCACACACCACATCCCCCGGCAACATACAGGCCCGCCACACACCACATCCCCCGGCAACATACAGGCCCGCCACACACCACATCCCCCGGCAACATACAGGCCCGCCACACACCACATCCCCCGGCAACATACAGGCCCGCCACACACCACATCCCCCGGCAACATACAGGCCCGCCACACACCACATCCCCCGGCAACATACAGGCCCGCCACACACCACATCCCCCGGCAACATACAGGCCCGCCACACACCACATCCCCCGGCAACATACAGGCCCGCCACACACCACATCCCCCGGCAACATACAGGCCCGCCACACACCACATCCCCCGGCAACATACAGGCCCGCCACACACCACATCCCCCGGCAACATACAGGCCCGCACACACACCACATCCCCCGGCAACATACAGGCCCGCCACACACCACATCCCCCGGCAACATACAGGCCCAGCCACACACCACATCCCCCGGCAACATACAGGCCCGCCACACACCACATCCCCCGGCAACATACAGGCCCGCCACACACCACATCCCCCGGCAACATACAGGCCCGCCACACACCACATCCCCCGGCAACATACAGGCCCGCCACACACCACATCCCCGGCAACATACAGGCCCAACACACACCACATCCCCGGCAACATACAGGCCCGCCACACACCACATCCCTCGGCAACATACAGGCCCGCCACACACCACATCCCCGGCAACATACAGGCCCGCCTCACACCACATCCCCGGCAACATACAGGCCCCACACACACCACATCCCCCGGCAACATACAGGCCCGCCACACACCACATCCCCCGGCAACATACAGGCCCGCCAAACACCACATCCCCGGCAACATACAGGCCCAACACACACCACATCCCCCGGCAACATACAGGCCCGCCACACACCACATCCCCGGCAACATACAGGCCCGCCACACACCACATCCCCCGGCAACATACAGGCCCGCCAAACACCACATCCCCGGCAACATACAGGCCCGCCACACACCACATCCCCCGGCAACATACAGGCCCGCCACACACCACATCCCCCGGCAACATACGGGCCCGCCACACACCACATCCCCCGGCAACATACAGGCCCAACACACACCACATCCCCCGGCAACATACAGGCCCGCCACACACCACATCCCCCGGCAACATACAGGCCCGCCACACACCACATCCCCGGCAACATACAGGCCCGCCACACACCACATCCCCCGGCAACATACAGGCCCGCCACACACCACATCCCCCGGCAACATACAGGCCCGCCACACACCACATCCCCGGCAACATACAGGCCCAACACACACCACATCCCCCGGCAACATACAGGCCCGCCACACACCACATCCCCGGCAACATACAGGCCCGCCACACACCACATCCCCCGGCAACATACAGGCCCGCCAAACACCACATCCCCGGCAACATACAGGCCCGCCACACACCACATCCCCCGGCAACATACAGGCCCGCCACACACCACATCCCCGGCAACATACGGGCCCGCCACACACCACATCCCCCGGCAACATACAGGCCCAACACACACCACATCCCCGGCAACATACAGGCCCGCCACACACCACATCCCTTGGACTGTGTATGGTGACGTGTAACATGGTTTATATATGCCAACAGACAAGAACTTGAACCACATGAAACAAACAAAACCCCGGTCATAAGTGGCTTGGTGATCCAGTCAAATGCAGTGAACATCGAGATCTGGAGCCTAAATGACAACTTTCACAGATGCAACATGACTGGAAGACATACATGTAGGATCTGGAATGTGTGTAAGAGATTCTCTTATATAACAAATGAGTTCTGAGCATTTCTCACGTGGTAGCGGAAGCATATGTTGTCACCGATGAAAACCAGACCCAGTCATCATTGAGCAGATGTATATGCCACCAGATGCAGGCGCTGCCATGTGTACTCACAATATAAATGAGACATTCACAATCATACTTTGAGCTCGGAAACCCAGTCCTGACGAACATACACATTATGTTTAGATGGAAGAGAAAGTCATTGGTGAAATAAGATATCATCCAACATACTTTGATGTATTTACAAAACGCAAATCAAAGACCACCAAATTGCACTAACCCACCAAGAACAAACCAGAACACGCTCAAGAGTGGCGAATGCCAGGGGACGAGCCAGATTCTAAAGACACATTCAGAACCGGTTTTTAGCGAGTCAAAAACTATCTTAAAGATAAGCGACACAACCGACTTCTTACTCAACAGTACGATCATTATGCTACACACAGCAGGTCTACCTCGCCTCTGGATCACGAGAGGACCATTGTCAGCAAGCCCACGCACTCTGCCCAGGAGCCAGACTCCTCAAGTGTAAAACAAATCTTGTGTGAGCTCTAAATATCCTCTCAATGTCGCCCTACCCCACAAAGCAGGAAGCAAAACAAACCGAAGATATCCTAAACAACAGCACTGACGTTATCATAACCTTTACGAGTCCTACGACGTCAAGTGAGTGATCTTACCGTGTTAAATCATCACATAACGACGGACAACTCGGCCCGTGTCAGGTCCGCCTAGACCCACACTTCCCACCTTAACCAACCAGTAAGTTACGAACATCTGCCTCACGAGCATCGAGTACACTTCGGCACGTCCTCCTGCTGGTTACGTCTTCTTATATCAATCATATCCTCCTGCTGGTCACGTCTTCTTATATTAAATATATTATCCTGTTTTACTGAGAGAAGTATGAAAACCGCACCATTTTTGTTGTTCTTACTTGCTGGCAGAGAGGCACAACGTGAGGCAACAGGTATTAACAGGAGTGACGGTGGTGGTGGCCGCGGGGCAGCCAGCATCATCGGCCGGACGGTGAGGGGGAGCACCTGTCGCAGCCAGCACACCAGCCGCGGGCCGCGCCCCGCCTCCTCCATGTGATGCCCCCACCTCCACCTGTCTGCCTCAGTGGTCGACCTTGGTGATGGCAAGACTGGCGTGAGCTACAGTGGCAGCAGCGACGGTCGAGACCCTGCCAGCGGCTACAGTGGCAGCAGCGACGGTCGAGACCCTGCCAGCGGCTACAGTGGCAGCAGCGACGGTCGAGACCCTGCCAGCGGGTACAGTGGCAGCAGCGACGGTCGAGACCCTGCCAGTGGGTACAGTGGCAGCAGCGACGGTCGTCTTGTGTACCAACGACGTCATCTCCACTAGGATATAAGACCAGCTTAACAATAAGATGTTCAGCTTCATCAAGAATACGAAACTTACATTGTTACGTCAATAACAGACAATTCTACTGTAAAGCCAGTTGTATTAAAATTACTGCTATGTTAAGTACTAATAATTAATGATGAGCACGAACAGCTATACCTAATGTTAAGTACGAACAGTTATCATTAATGAGAGAATATGTGCGGGAAGTTGTAAGATATAAATGTCGTAACTCGTCCTTCACAATCTTATGAATTGTTGTAGATCAAGTTACGCGAGAATTGGAACTATTCCGTATATATATGAGTGTCAGCTGTATGTCGGGTGCACTTTACGTCCCCAGTGAAGGCAGTGCCAACAATGCCTACTTCCCCATCTTGCCCCACACTATCTCCTCGTGTCCCCACCATCACAACATACAACTCCGGAAATGACGGAGCTGTGAGGGCATCACCTGCGCCGCTGCCTGCCTCACTCACATCACGTACCATGTACGTAAAAACAATGGTCGGCCTGACTACTGAACGAAACAGAAGTTAACTTGTTCGACCTTGGGATCTGAGACCTCCAGAACCCCTAACCAGATAAATCTATAAATACACCATCTATCATTTATCTTGTTTTAAACTTGATCGCCATTTCCCTGACACAGATAAAGCCTCGTTCTTTCACGTCCATTCCATAGCTATTTTGTGCAGTGCACCAAAACCATAGCTCACTATCAACAACCAGGCGCCACAAACTTTCCATGGATGACCCAGCAGCTTCACCTAACCTGCTTCAGGCCATCAACTGCAGGTCCACACCTCAGCAACACATCGTTCATATTCTCTCTATATTTAGATACGACGCAGCATTTATAGATAACCTGTAGATGTTGAAAAAGGCAAGGATGTGCAGGGACGATCAAATTAACACATTCTACAATTTCTCGACTCCTCTCAGCTCTATCTGGACCTCTTATTAAAGGTGATGGGCGTCAACTGACTTCAACTGGCTGAGCCCTCCGTAAATGGTAACACAATATCTTTATCAACGGTAAGATTAACGCTCTTCGTCCCTCCCACAATATGCTGCCACAGTCGGCACACTCCATATACCCAGCCTGCTTATACATGGGACTCATGAGAGATTAAGACCTGTAGGTTTATCAATGTGGGACCTACAGGCAGGTCAGCCACGGAGCATGAGTGTACGGTGGGACCTACAGGCAGGTCAACCAGGGAGCATGAGTCTATGGTGGGACCTACAGGCAGGTCAGCAAAGGAGCATGAGTCTATGGTGGGACCTACAGGCAGGTCAGCAAGGGAGCATGAGTCCATGGTGGGACCTACAGGCAGGTCAGCAAGGGAGCATGACTATAGTAGGACCTACAGGCAGGTCAGCAAGGGAACATGAGTCTATGGTAGGACCTACAGGCAGGTCAGCAAGGGAGCATGAGTCTATGGTAGGACCTACAGGCAGGTCAGCAAGGGAGCATGAGTCTATGGTGGGACCTACAAGCAGGTCAGCCACGGAGCATGAGTCTATGGTGGGACCTACAGGCAGGTCAGCCAGGGAGCATGAGTGTAATAACGCATGAACATCAGGGCCAACATAGCTGTATGGTGTGGTGGAGACATCAGTAGGTAGCTGGGGTCCTGGTATGTGCCGGTCGTGTCAGCTCAACATCCTCGAGGAGACAATCCTTCATACAGTACGATGTCTGTGTATGTTTACACTGGGCAAGTGAGGGTCTGAGAGAACGGATTCCTTGAAGTCACGGACGACTGAACTGAATATTATTGTCGGCTGTGGGGTTCGTGTATCTACGTCTGGATAAGATTCTGTCAACCTCGTATATCGACCTTAATATTCCCAGTAAAAAGCATCTTTATGTATCATTACCTTATTAGAGACTTGTGTTTCCAATAATGTTTTCAAAGATGACGAAGGTAATTCTTATAGACAGAAATGTGGTCTTGCCATGGTAAATCCGCGCAGTCTTTTCCTCAGTAACTTAGTCATGGAATACTTTGAGACTGAAATTCTAACTTCAATGAATAATTATAATCATCCAAAAGTCTGGCTTATATACGTTGATGATGTGAGGTCCTTATGGCCATCTTCCCAAGACTATGATGTTTTCTTGACTGAATCAGATAACATCCATCCAACCGTTGAATTCAAGATTGAATGGGAATAAGAAGGCAAACTGGCGGTTCTTGATGTGTTGATAACTAGGGAATCTGATCATTTGTTCTTTATGATCGACAGAACAAAACTCAGTAGTTATGTGTATGTTTTTAAGATCACTACAGATATGTGATTCCATAAGTCTGGTGGACACCACTGGTAAACAAGTGTCACCTGATGGTGGTGTTCGGGTCTGGCATTATGTCTGTCAGGGAATTTTTATCAACTGACTGTTCTACGTCTTCTATCTCATTCTTGTATCTTCCCTGACGATGTGACCAATACACGAGAGTGCAATTGGGAACTTATCGTGTTTCATTTTCCTATTGATACTATATATATATATATATATATATATATATATATATATATATATATATATATATATATATATATATATATATATATATATATATATATATATATATATTTGTATTTCTTAACTTTCTAAAATGGGAAACAGAAGAAGGAGTCACGCGGGGAGTGCTCATCCTCCTCGAAGGCTCAGACTGGGGTGTCTAAATGTGTGTGGATGTAACCAAGATGTGAAAAAAGGAGAAATAGGTAGTATGTTTGAGGAAAGGAACCTGGATGTTTTGGCTCTGAGTGAAACGAAGCTCAAGGGTAAAGGGGAAGAGTGGTTTGGGAATGTCTTGGGAGTAAAGTCAGGGGTTAGTGAACTAAGAGGACAAGAGCAAGGGAAAGAGTAGCAGTACTCCTGAAACAGGAGTTGTGGGAGTAAGTGATAGAATGTAAGAAAGTAAATTCTCGATTAATATGGGTAAAACTGAAAGTTGATGGAGAGAGATGGGTGATTATTGGTGCATATGCACCTGGGCATGAGAAGAAAGATCATGAGAGGCAAGTGTTTTGGGAGCAGCTGAATGAGTGTGTTAGTGGTTTTGATGCACGAGACCGGGTTATAGTGATGGGTGATTTGAATGCAAAGGTGAGTAATGTGGCAGTTGAGGGAATAATTGGTATACATGGGGTGTTCAGTGTTGTAAATGGAAATGGTGAAGAGCTTGTAGATTTATGTGCTGAAAAAGGACTGATGATTGGGAATACCTGGTTTAAAAAGCGAGATATACATAAGTATACGTATGTAAGTAGGAGAGATGGCCAGAGAGCGTTATTGGATTACGTGTTAATTGACAGGCGCGCGAAAGAGAGACTTTTGGATGTTAATGTGCGGAGAGGTGCAACTGGAGGGATGTCTGATCATTATCTTGTGGAGGCTAAGGTGAAGATTTGTATGGGTTTTCAGAAAAGAAGAGTGAATGTTGGGGTGAAGAGGGTGGTGAGAGTAAGTGAGCTTGGGAAGGAGACTTGTGTGAGGAAGTACCAGGAGAGACTGAGTACAGAATGGAAAAAGGTGAGAACAATGGAAGTAAGGGGAGTGGGGGAGGAATGGGATGTATTTAGGGAATCAGTGATGGATTGCGCAAAAGATGCTTGTGGCATGAGAAGAGTGGGAGGTGGGTTGATTAGAAAGGGTAGTGAATGGTGGGATGAAGAAGTAAGATTATTAGTGAAAGAGAAGAGACAGGCATTTGGACGATTTTTGCAGGGAAAAAATGCAATTGAGTGGGAGATGTATAAAAGAAAGAGACAGGAGGTCAAGAGAAAGGTGCAAGAGGTGAAAAAGAGGGCAAATGAGAGTTGGGGTGAGAGAGTATCATTAAATTTTAGGGAGAATAAAAAGATGTTCTGGAAGGAGGTAAATAAAGTGCGTAAGACAAGGGAGCAAATGGGAACTTCAGTGAAGGGCGCAAATGGGGAGGTGATAACAAGTAGTGGTGATGTGAGAAGGAGATGGAGTGAGTATTTTGAAGGTTTGTTGAATGTGTTTGATGATAGAGTGGCAGATATGGGGTGTTTTGGTCGAGGTGGTGTGCAAAGTGAACGGGTTAGGGAAAATGATTTGGTAAACAGAGAAGAGGTAGTAAAAGCTTTGCGGAAGATGAAAGCCGGCAAGGCAGCAGGTTTGGATGGTATTGCAGTGGAATTTATTAAAAAAGGGGGTGACTGTATTGTTGACTGGTTGGTAAGGTTATTTAATGTATGTATGACTCATGGTGAGGTGCCTGAGGATTGGCGGAATGCGTGCATAGTGCCATTGTACAAAGGGGATAAGAGTGAGTGCTCAAATTATAGAGGTATAAGTTTGTTGAGTATTCCTGGTAAATTATATGGGAGGGTAATGATTGAGAGGGTGAAGGCATGTACAGAGCATCAGATTGGGGAAGAGCAGTGTGGTTTCAGAAGTGGTAGAGGATGTGTGGATCTGGTGTTTGCTTTGAAGAATGTATGTGAGAAATACTTAGAAAAGCAAATGGATTTGTATGTAGCATTTATGGATCTGGAGAAGGCATATGATAGAGTTGATAGAGATGCTCTGTGGAAGGTATTAAGAATATATGGTGTAGGAGGCAAGTTGTTAGAAGCAGCGAAAAGTTTTTATCGAGGATGTATGGCATGTGTACGTGTAGGAAGAGAGGAAAGTGATTGGTTCTCAGTGAATGTAGGTTTGCGGCAGGGGTGTGTGATGTCTCCATGGTTGTTTAATTTGTTTATGGATGGGGTTGTTAGGGAGGTGAATGCAAGAGTTTTGGAAAGAGAGGCAAGTATGAAGTCTGTTGTGGATGAGAGAGCTTGGGAAATAAGTCAGTTGTTGTTCGCTGATGATACAGCGCTGGTGGCTGATTCATGTGAGAAACTGCAGAAGCTGGTGACTGAGTTTGGTAAAGTGTGTGAAAGAAGAAAGTTAAGAGTAAATGTGAATAAGAGCAAGGTTATTAGGTACAGTAGGGTTGAGGGTCAAGTCAATTGGGAGGTAAGTTTGAATGGAGAAAAACTGGAGGAAGTGAAGTGTTTTAGATATCTGGGAGTGGATCTGGCAGCGGATGGAAACATGGAAGCGGAAGTGGATCATAGGGTGGGGGAGGGGGCGAAAATTCTGGGAGCCTTGAAGAATGTGTGGAAGTCGAGAACATTATCTCGGAAAGCAAAAATGGGCATGTTTGAAGGAATAGTGGTTCCAACAATGTTGTATGGTTGCGAGGCGTGGACTATGGATAGAGTTGTGCGCAGGAGGATGGATGTGCTGGAAATGAGATGTTTGAGGACAATGTGTGGTGTGAGGTGGTTTGATCGAGTAAGTAACGTAAGGGTAAGAGAGATGTGTGGAAATAAAAAGAGCGTGGTTGAGAGAGCAGAAGAGGGTGTTTTGAAATGGTTTGGTCACATGGAGAGAATGAGTGAGGAAAGATTGACCAAGAGGATATATGTGTCGGAGGTGGAGGGAACGAGGAGAAGAGGGAGACCAAATTGGAGGTGGAAAGATGGAGTGAAAAAGATTTTGTGTGATCGGGGCCTGAACATGCAGGAGGGTGAAAGGAGGGCAAGGAATAGAGTGAATTGGAGCGATGTGGTATACCGGGGTTGACGTGCTGTCAGTGGATTGAATTAAGGCATGTGAAGCGTCTGGGGTAAACCATGGAAAGCTGTGGACGTATGTATATACATGTGTATGGGGGTGGGTTGGGCCATTTCTTTCGTCTGTTTCCTTGCGATACCTAGCAAACGCGGGAGACAGTGGCAAAAAAAGAAAAAAAAAAAAAAATATATATATATATATATATATATATATATATATATATATATATATATATATATATATATATTATCCCTGGGGATAGGGGAGAAAGAATACTTCCCACGTATTCCCTGCGTGTCGTAGAAGGCGACTAAAAGGGGAGGGAGCGGGGGGCTGGAAATCCTCCCCTCTCATTTTTTTTTGATTTTCCAAAAGAAGGAACAGAGAACGAGGCCAGGTGAGGATATTCCCTCAGAGGCCCAGTCCTCTGTTCTTAACGCTACCTTGCTAACGCGGGAAATGGCGAATAGTATGAAAGAAAAGAAAAGATATATATATATATATATATATATATATATATATATATATATATATATATATATATATATATACAGACATGCAATTATCCGTGGATGACATCGAGAGAGAGAGAGAGAGAGAGAGAGAGAGAGAGAGAGAGAGAGAGAGAGAGAGAGAGAGAGAGAGAGAGAGAGAGAGAGAGAGAGAGAGAGAGAGAGAGAGAATCAGTGTGTGATAGTTGGAACATGCATATTGATGTGATCCTTCTACACGTCTGTAATATAAATCACCGTAGCTCAGATATCTACAACACATTCATGACTATACGTATGTACACATGTACCACGGGGTTCCCTCGTGCAGCCGTGGAGGATGTGGGCGTGTTGAGCTGTGTATCCACAGGACCATCACTACCAATGATATAATCAGGTTCAGAGGTGAAGGTTGGTGTCAGCAGGTCGTGTAAGTTGGGCCGTATGCATGTAGCCCTGTGTGGTGAGGACGTGAGTGCGCGGCCCTGTGTGGTGTGGATCTGTGTGGTGAGGGCGTGTATGGTGTAGCCCTGTGTATTGAGGACATGTGTGGTGTAGACCTGTGAGGTGTGGACGTGTGTGTGGTGTGGATGTGTGTGTTGTGGACCTGTGTGGTGTGGACGTGTGTGTGGCCCTGTGTGGTGCGGATGTGTCTGATGTGGACCTGTGTGGTGTGGATGTGTGTGGTGTGGCCCTATGTAGTGTGGATGTGTGTGGTGTGGACCTGTGTGGTGTGGACGTGTGTGTGGCCCTGTGTGGTGTGAACGTGTGTGTGGCCCTGTGTGGTGTGGACGTGTGCGTGGCTTTGTGTGGTGTGGACGTGTGTGTGGCCCTGTGTACTAATACCTGACCTACAGTACACTCGTGTCTGGCTCATATGTGGCTCTGCACAATCACCTATGTCCACACTACATGACTCCGTCCCCCCGGCTGATCCACTCCATCCATCACTCCTCTCTCACGTCCCCCGCCCACTTCCTCCCCTACATCACTTGCCTCTCCACCCATTGCTATCCTCACCACGTCCCACGTATCCCTCCCTCCAGCTACCATGCTCAACCCTCTCTGTCCACCCTCCCAAGCAGAACTCCTTCATTCTTCTCAGTTCCTCCACTGAATATGATTATTCCACCTCTCCATCAGTGTTAATATCTTCCCTCACCATTACCTTCTAAACGTCTTCCCTCTCCACCATCCGTGGTTTAAGTGGGCGTAGATATTCAATAAAACATACTGACTCGTCTGCTTTATATCGATGGCTTACAATATCTTTAACATGCTCGGGTTGTCTTATGTGCTCGCTCTTCCTATCCTACAAGAGTAATTAACTGATGGTGGCAGCAAATGTCTGGTTAAGCATTGTAGAAGTCGGGGGAAAAAACTGCTTATTACAGTACAGAACTTACGAACATCAATCAGGCCGACATCTGCCTTAATGTTGAATGTTTCTTTAGAAATATGTCACCATAATGGTCATCTGCCTTCGTCCACTGCTGTTTACAATGTGCACTGCTGCTGCAGCACAGTACACAATGTGCACTTTCTGCAGTAGCAGTGTACAATGTGCACGTGATACGTAGCAGTCAGAGGATAACTATTGGTTCCTTCTCATAAGAGACTTCATGGTAATATTTACATATTAAACTTTTCCTTTGTACGTTGAAAATGATAAAAAAAGAAAATACTAAAAGAATCATTACAAGAACTTTAGGTGAGAACGATAAAAAAATACATTGTTTGGAATATTCAATGTTAACTGATCAAGTGGACGATAGATAACACTGATATATTACTTCTACCAAACTGATAACATGACAAATTTCTTCCACGGCGAATTCTAGCTAAGATTCTTATTGGTTGTGGCAATTATTACTCGTGTCTTCGTGAGAGTCACATTAAGTAACCCGACATTTTCCATCTTCAAATCCCTGGCTCAATATTCAGGAAAACCTACCGTAGCAACGGGAAACTTCCTTCCTGTTGTGTTCTGTGGGTCACCAGGCGAGTGTTTAGATGTTTGTCGCTATGCCTTCTACATGCATCTTCCCTCCTGACCACACCTACCACCTGGTCATCCTGCTTCCCCACCAAACTCTCGCTCCACCTAAACAAAATAAATCCTACTTGCCCGACCTCTCACCAGTTGAGAACAACTTCCTGCTAACAGATCTCCACCAGAGGACAGTCGGCTCCCTGAGCCTAGCTATTTCTGAACATAACACTAATCCACTTTCCTGACGTGTCTACAAACGATATAACTTGTGGCCTTCTCAGTAGCCCGTGGACACGACTGGCCATTAACACACGTCTTTTACAACATCCTATGTTCCCGCCAACGTCCGAGATGATATTACCGATCCTCACCGTTGTAATATTCTACACTAACGCTGAAAACTTCAGGATAAATATATTTTCGTAACAGTTCTACAGTGTACACACAGAACCATTTCCTTCATATGATAACACATCACATACCACTTCCACGATAATTTCCGTCACCATTAACTGGTGGATGATCACACCTGAAGATGTAAGTGATGTCAGAGGTTGAGGCCGAGCAAGGGCAGGACTGCTGCCTCACTACGTACGGCATGACCTTCTGCAGTCCGGAGTACACTAGTAAAGGCATGACCTTCTGCTGTCCGGAGTAAACTACGTAAGGCATGACTGACCTTCTGCAGTCCGGAGTACATTAAGTACGGCATAACTGACCTTCTGCAGTCCGGAGTACATTAAGTACGGCATAACTGACCTTCTGCAGTCCGGAGTACACTACCTACGGCATGACTGACCTTCTGCAGTCCGGAGTACATTAAGTACGGCATGACTGACCTTCTGCAATCCGGAGTACAGAGTTTCAGGCAATGGGTTTTAGTAAAGTTTTCCCGACAGCCATCCACAACTGGTGTCATTACTTAAGATGCTACTTCACTTGCCTCATTCACACACCAGAACCCTGAGTGAAAGAAGCGCACTTTTCCTCTCTCGTTCTCAATAATCTTCTTTCATCTTTCATTCTTAGTAATCCTCTTTCTTCTCAGCTCATATAATTCTCAGCAGACGTGTTGTGTTCCTCCTCTCCCAGCTCAACTCTCCGCTCAAACACTCATAAATCATCCCTCTCGGCACGACAAGCATGGAAGACGACAACATTACCACTAAACAGCAAAAACTGCAATAAGCCGACAAGATAAAACACCTTGTGCATCCGGGACCCAGAATATTCAAGACGATACTTGCAGTCACCACAAACACTGTGGGGTGGACAGAGTTTACCAAACAAGCCGGGACTGTGTTGGTTACGTGGGCCTGCGAGACACAGCTTCCAACAGCTTAATGAACCACCAACCCAACTCGGCAGCCTCGACCCAGCCCGAGCTGCTGCACCAAGTGTCATCTAATCCCCAGGAAGTACAGCAAGATTCTCCCCTAGTTGTGCGCGCAGCACAGCCTGCACGAGAGGCTTGTGTTTGCACAATGAAAACTTTCATATCAGCCGTTTACTTAGATCACCTTCATAATAACTTACCGATTATAATACTTACAGAAAATGGCGACTTAGTTGATAGCGACGAAGCTAAGGTAAAGATCCTACTTATTTTTATAATCGTGTTTATTACCAATAAAGACGGCTCGTGTTCCAGCTACACTCCCACACTGCTGACACTGCAACGTCAGCCATACAGGACCATAATACAACGGCGACATCAAGAACGGAATAAATGTAAAGAAAACGAGACCAAGAAAAGTTCTATCCGAAAACAGATACAAATGAGGTCACCTTGACTGATCTTTTCATAAATCACTTGTTACAAGAACAGTTCCACATGACTGAAAAATTTCCCTCAATCAATATTAAGATAGTAAGTTCCTGCCCGAAAATTACCACCCAGTTCCATTGCCCTGCGTAACTGGTAAAGGTATGGAAACTATCAATCAAGACCAGACTGTGATTCATACAGAGGACCACCATTCTGTCAAAAAGTTCGGAGCAAGGATTTCCACCCACTCGCCTGTGTTTAATATACCTACTTCATTTCTTTAATGATATAATCAGCACATGTGATGGAGGTCAAGCAGATGATATTAATCATCTAGATTTCCAGAAAACATTAGATAAAATCCCCTGGTGTTACATACGAAAAACCAACATTTCATAATCATAATACATATCCCCTTGGGAAAGTGTATGGCGCTCAGCTGTGGGTGATGAGCGCTGGCTTCAGTACGTGGTACACGATGGTGATGCTCTGACGGCCAGGGAATCAGTGGACTCCATAAGAAACGGTTGGACCTAACGTTTACCTGGTGCAGTCTTCGCGGGGTCTCCTACATCTACAACCCGGACTGGACCCTGGTGGCTGGGCTGGCTCGTTGATCGACTAAGCTGATGGAAGCCGCAGCCCGGAAGCCCACACAGCCCCTGCAGCCAGGCTGGTCTGGTACATTTCGTATGTCCAGGACACTGTTAAGCTTCTCTACTGTGTATCTCATGGTGTTCCTGATGATAGCTGCAGGCCAGGTGATAATTACTGACCAGTGGTGTGCCACGGGGATCAGTCGGGGGAACACAAATCAATAACAACGATAGCGACCGATGGCGCAGATTAGTGAAGCTCACACACAATAATAAACTGGAAAGTCAAAATGCAACAGAAATCAAACGCGCGTCTCTGCAATCTGGCTCAGGCAAATTGATAGCCTGGGTTCACAAGTGGCAAATGAATGTTAAAACTGACACTGCCTGGGATCTGAACTAATGGGAACGACTGAAATTACTGAGGACGCCGTACTCTTAGCAGCGCACCCGGGAGAGATGTCATGTCGTAAATTTATACCTACAACTTCCTGTCCACCATGACCAGTGGTATCATCAAGACGCAGGCAGTCACACAGGAGGTAGCTCTCAAATCATGTGGTCTATGACTGTGTACTACATCATCTACATCCATCATCAAATACTACGGACTGTAAGGTGGATAATTTAAGAAAGTGTACCATGGTACGACCAGCAAGAAGTGGTAGTTACGTCAGCCTGTAACAACCCGACGCGTCGGAGCAGAGAAGGAACACATCAACTTGGCAGAACGCCGAGCTGTGGGAGCGACGACTTCCCAAATCAGCCTCAGGTATCGTCAGTGTGTCAAGTTGTAAATATTGGTTGTAAAGATAAAACGCCAGACTATTGTGTGAATTCTAAGCGAGATGAATAACGTAAATAAGGAATAAGGCCTAATAACATGAACCTCCGTGGTGTACCTGTAGCAGTTTACGTTCCTGACAGTGAAGCAGTCACGGGCCGCCCGGGGTCGAATCCTGGTCGCGGCATTCTGTCCACAAGCCCACCCAGCTGTTTATCCTCCCTCTTGAGCCCAAGTAGGTCGGTAAACTGAGTACCTGGCAAAGGCTTGGGTCGAGCGTTAATGAGGCGGCCTTGTTACGGCATCAGTTGACCCAGCCGTCTCAACTAACAAAAAAAAAAAATAATCTGGGATGACATACAGGGAAGCAAGCAGTGAGAAGCAGGATATAACAAGACGAACCAAATTTGAAGTTTCATACATGGAACGTTCGAATTTATGATTAAGAATCAAGTTCTGACTTTACAATTGACTAGTGCGTCCCTAAGTTCAGTCGCTACCAGATCCTGTAGGAGACGTTTACATTACCTAAACTTATTCAACTAACAAATCAGAAGGTTTAAAACTGATTCAATCCAGGTCTTCACATAATCTCTGCTCTGTGGTTCTCTCCACACTCCACTCTTAATTTCTAATCTATTCTCCTATCACAAACAGCCTCGTTCAGACCCAATGGTCTGTTGGTACTCGCATTCTTCCCTGTAATCCGACCACTCAAATCTAATCCTTCCAAATTTACACTGATTTACATACGGCGAACGGGCGAGTTTAGCGACCATCTGTTCCGAGCGGCTCCCATCACCAAGTTTGGCAGGCAGGCAGGCAGGCAGGGAGGGAGTGGGGTTGAGAGCGACCCACGCTACACAGTGGCTGTGACTACCGTCGTGAACTGCGTTGGGTCCTCACACACACACCTCACACTGTACAACACAGACAGGATTCTGGTATGATGTCCCTCACTACTCTGGCTGCAGACCGAACTCAGTAATGTATGTATATAGGTATAATGTGATAACTGCACATCATTACCTGTGTCACAGATGCGAATACAATCAAAATATCATTTATCCTGAGGCAATCTTGTTTACATTCATGTTTGATAATCATAATCAAATCACGATTTTCATTAAATCTCACGTCACATGGTAACACTAAGCTGCTGCTCTGCACAGAGGAGCGACTGATCTTAAAGTGGGCGGATGGATGTACTGATGACCACAGCTATATTCTAGCCACCTCTCTCTCTCTCTCTCTCTCTCTCTCTCTCTCTCTCTCTCTCTCTCTCTCTCTCTCTCTCTCTCTCTCTCTCTCTCCAGGCCACCTGACCCGTCACATCGGGGTGTTGTGATCACACTGGGTTCACTGTGGAAGACAAGTGAGGACCAGCGTGGCCAGCGCAGAGCCCCGACTCCTCTACTGTCATGGTCAACTTGAGACGGTGAGGAACTACGTCCACACAACGACGCCCTAGTCACACATGACGATGGTACAACTGTACCCACCACCTGCCACGGTACAGCCTTCCACATAACTGTACCCACCACCTGCCACGGTACAGCCTTCCACATAACTGTACCCACCACCTGCCACGGTACAGCCTTCCACATAACTGTACCCACCACCTGCCACGGTACAGCCTTCCACATAACTGTACCCACCACCTGCCACGGTACAGCCTTCCACATAACTGTACCCACCACCTGCCACGGTACAGCCGTCCACATAACTGTACCCACCACCTGCCACGGTACAGCCTTCCACATAACTGTACCCACCACCTGCCACGGTACAGCCGTCCACATAACTGTACCCACCACCTGCCACGGTACAGCCTTCCACATAACTGTACCCACCACCTGCCACGGTACAGCCGTCCATATAACTGTACCCACCACCTGCCACGGTACAGCCTTCCACATAACTGTACCCACCACCTGCCACGGTACAGCCTTCCACATAACTGTACCCACCACCTGCCACGGTACAGCCTTCCACATAACTGTACCCACCACCTGCCACGGTACAGCCTTCCACATAACTGTACCCACCACTTGCCACGGTACAGCCTTCCACATAACTGTACCCACCACCTGCCACGGTACAGCCTTCCACATAACTGTACCCACCACCTGCCACGGTACAGCCTTCCACATAACTGTACCCACCACCTGCCACGGTACAGCCTTCCACATAACTGTACCCACCACCTGCCACGGTACAGCCTTCCACATAACTGTACCCACCACCTGCCACGGTACAGCCTTCCACATAACTGTACCCACCACCTGCCACGGTACAGCCGTCCGCATAACCACAACAATCAATGCTGCTCACTGGGGTAGGTGTAGTTCTCATAACCTTCCACTGTGGACGCTCCTTACCTTACACCAGCAGTGGGTGACACCCACCGGTAGCCACGGTCAGTGCAGTGGGTGGCGGCCACCACTTGGGAACTCCTTTACCTTCATAGTTCGGTCTGGGTCCAAGCTACATATCATCATTCAGTCTGTTTGAGGCTTACGTGTCCTCCACGACCTGGCTGGTCAGCGAACTTTGTGGACACTTGTACACTTAGGTCACGTGAGTCTATGATACCAGACCAGGAGCTGCAGTAATGAATATGGATGTGAGTAGTGACAGGGGACAACATAAACTGCCATTGTCGTATAGAAAACAACCTGTAAAATGCTACTACATTCTATCATGGGACAGTCTGTGGGGTTGGGCTGCGGCGGGTGGGTACTGGTTTCCATGCATTAATACATGACAGCTACTGAGTAGATGTAAGCAAATGATGTTCGTTTGTTCCCGATGCTACCTTGCCAAGGAGGGGAAAACATTAGTGTATAATACAAAATATATTTAAGTTACTCCTTTCAGTAAACAGTTCACAAGTAAAAAAAAAAAATACTTAAATTAATCTCGACAGACAAATCCTCATATATCATTAAAATGCAAAATTATGCACGAATATATAAATAGACAAAAACACAACACGGGGCCACACAAACACAGGAGTAGACTCCACCTCCGTACACAAACCACACTTCCCTCCCGAGGTCGATAGGTTAACACAGTAAGAGCTAACAGCCGATGCCCACCATCACCGCAGACATCTCTCCTTCAGGAAGGCAAAGGTGCAGCCAACATGACGGCAGCCGGAGAGACGAGACAACAGCTGAGTGGCATAACATCCTGACCTGATCAAGCACAGACGGTAAGCAATACCCAATGGATTAACCTCAAAATAATAATGACAACTCATCATTATTCCCATCCAACGTACGATTATTATCAGCGCCATCATCACAGTCATGAATAATGTTCTTCATCATCATAATGGCTATCACTTTATCACCATAACGATCATCCCATACAATTCTGATGCAGTAGTACAGGTGACTTTATTCGCTTAAGACAAGACAGGAACGTGGATGACCCCATCACGGTATAGTATTTACTACTGACGCACGCGTGTGTGTACCAGCGAGCCTCCGGCTGGACCATGTCCAGCAGGCTGCACGCACCCCAGCCTCCAAGGTCGTCCTCATGTTGTCACCATCAGAAGTGTTCCTCCCGCACCACCTCAGGTACGTACGCACGACCCTGGTCTGCAGCCGCCTGTGTTGCTCATGTCTTGCTCTACATATTGTACATATTGTACGTCCATGAGGGACCGAAACGCTCATGCGGCCCCGCCTCTTGTCACATAACATTTTGAATTTGTCCATGGTACTGACTTCCTCCTGGCTTAAAGTACCCCACACGTCCATAATTCGGTGGCTAAAGATATACTTCTCCACATCCCTCCCTACACTGCTTTTGCCTAACTTTCAATATAGCCATATTGTTCTGGACTCACTTCTGATGACAACAGAGAACCTGTTGAACATCACCAAGTGACACTACACACGACCTACCTAAGTACTGTCTGAACAACCTGGAGTTGTGAAGAAATCATTTTCACATCTCGTCTGCTGTAATCATCACATCAAGCAACTGACCTTATGTGACCTTTGAGGTCACAGGCCAAGGACCCGAGCATGTAGCCAATAGCACTGACTATACTCGTCCAGGGGCAACCGTAAGGTGCTTGGCGACCCCACTCACACAATCAATGCAATGAGTGTGCTGATATAAACGGGGCCATCAGAACAATCAGTCATTCGGTTCACTGACTCTTATGACACCAACGCGCACTCCGCGTCTGGGAACGTCTCACCATGTGACTCCTGGCTCTTCAGTCTCTCTCTACCCACATGGGCTCTGTGTTCTCTAACCGCCAACGACATCCTCCCACAGCAGATCCCACTTACTCTGGCTTCTGCCTCTTCGCTAGGAGTTCCATGTAACAACCTGTAAAAGCTTGAACTATTGGACCTACGGCAACCGCCGACAAACTCAGGACCTTGGCAACGCCTCCTCCCTCCTGTAGAAGCTCCACGAGATTCGGCATTCACGCAACTCTCCCAAAGAACGCCTATCTCATTCAGTGCCCACATCAACACCATGGGAATCTTACCAAACCTCATTCTACCTCATGTCACCAAATTATCTATAGAGCGTCTCGCCCTGAACCCTATCCTCCCCTCCCCTTCCTTGTATTCAACATATGAAGCATTGTGTTGTTCGTACTGCTTCCGTAACCCTCTCTCGGTCGGTCATCACTGTTACAAAAGCTATGGTGACGTAGTCATGGCCATCTTAGTATTGTACATCCATTTATCATATCTTCCCTTACTCTTCTCTCTTCCAATGAGGGAAGACTGGAGGCTTCCTTCAACTCCAGTCTACTACCAGTTGTGTGTGTGTGTGTGTGTGTGTGTGTGTGTGTGTGTGTGTGTGTGTGTGTGTGTGTGTGTGTGTGTGTGTGTGTATGTGTGCGTGTGTGTGTGTGTGTGGACCGGCTTCCGTAATACCCCGTACTGAGTGGTCACCAGGCTGATCAGTTACCAGAGAATTACCAGGTAACTTTGAGATGTAATTCACCTGAGAATGAGATTTTATGTGGTTCTGACAGTTAACATACAAATCCTTAGGTTAAGGAAGATAAAACTTATCTTATCATCCCCGTTACCGGTAACATATAACACCATCACAAATGACATCTTGCACCACAGAACCACTACTAGCCAACATCATAGCAATGCTTCCTTCACGGTGCACCCGCTGGCCTCACTGTACCAACACACGAACCTTCAAACCAGTTTTCTTACCAAAACAAAAAAGTACCTAACTGGTCTCCAGAGGATCAGTGAACCTAACCTAACTGGTCTCCAGAGGATCAGTGAACCTAACCTAACTGGTCTCCAGAGGACCAGTGAACCTGTGATCATCAGCGTTTCCAAGAGTTTACTTCAGGAGAGACACGCCCCTTGATATCTACATGTAATGAAAAATACATTCTCAAGGATGAGGCAGTTCCCGACCTTCGTCATGATGGCCAAGGAAGCTCTCTGATGTGATGTCATGTGGTCGTATCGTCAACAGTGACCCTAGTAGGTCGCTCTGGCAGTCTTAATAAGCACATAAACGTCATAGTCACTTTGATGTGTTGTGAGATGGACTTATGACTGGTCCAGCGCCCCAGCTGGTGAGTACATCATCGGCGGTTCCGCTGGAGGTCAGCCTTACCTACCGTTCCTGCAGGCCACAACCTCGCCTCATTACACTTACCTGCAGAAGAGAGAAAACAAAATTTGAAAATTTACACATGAAAGCATCACAAAGATCTTATCTTATGTGGTTATATATATAAATATATATATATATATATATATATATATATATATATATATATATATATATATATATATATATATATATATATATATATATATATATATATATATATTTATTATACTTTGTCGCTGTCTCCCGCGTTTGCGAGGTAGCGCAAGGAAACAGACGAAAGAAATGGCCCAACCCACCCCCATACACATGTATATACATACGTCCACACACGCAAATATACATACCTACACAGCTTTCCATGGTTTACCCCAGACGCTTCACATGTCCTGATTCAACCCACTGACAGCACGTCAACCCCGGTATACCACATCGATCCAATTCACTCTATTCCCTGCCCTCCTTTCACCCTCCTGCATGTTCAGGCCCCGATCACACAAAATCTTTTTCACTCCATCTTTCCACCTCCAATCTGGTCTCCCACTTCTCCTCGTTCCCTCCACCTCCGACACATATATCCTCTTGGTCAATCTTTCCTCACTCATTCTCTCCATGTGCCCAAACCATTTCAAAACACCCTCTTCTGCTCTCTCAACCACGCTCTTTTTATTTCCACACATCTCTCTTACCCTTACGTTACTTACTCGATCAAACCACCTCACACCACACATTGTCCTCAAACATCTCATTTCCAGCACATCCATCCTCCTGCGCACAACTCTATCCATAGCCCACGCCTCGCAACCATACAACATTGTTGGAACCACTATTCCTTCAAACATACCCATTTTTGCTTTCCGAGATAATGTTCTCGACTTCCACACATTCTTCAAGGCTCCCAGGATTTTCGCCCCCTCCCCCACCCTATGATCCACTTCCGCTTCCATGGTTCCATCCGCTGCCAGATCCACTCCCAGATATCTAAAACACTTTACTTCCTCCAGTTTTTCTCCATTCAAACTTACTTCCCAACTGACTTGACCCTCATCCCTACTGTACCTAATAACCTTGCTCTTATTCACATTTACTCTTAACTTTCTTCTTTCACACACTTTACCAAACTCAGTCACCAGCTTCTGCAGTTTCTCACATGAATCAGCCACCAGCGCTGTATCATCAGCGAACAACAACTGACTCACTTCCCAAGCTCTCTCATCCCCAACAGACTTCATACTTGCCTCTCTTTCCAAAACTCTTGCATTTACCCCCCTAACAACTCCATCCATAAACAAATTAAACAACCATGGAGACATCACACACTCCTGCCGCAAACCTACATTCACTGAGAACCAATCACTTTCCTCTCTTCCTACACGTACACATGCCTTACATCCTCGATAAAAACTTTTCACTGCTTCTAACAACTTGCCTCCCACACCATATATTCTTAATACCTTCCACAGAGCATCTCTATCAACTCTATCATATGCCTTCTCCAGATCCGTAAATGCTACATACAAATCCATTTGCTTTTCTAAGTATTTCTCACACACATTCTTCAAGGTAAACACCTGATCCACACATCCTCTACCACTTCTGAAACCACATTGCTCTTCCCCAATCTGATGCTCTGTACATGCCTTCACCCTCTCAATCAATACCCTCCCATATAATTTACCAGGAATACTCAACAAACTTATACCTCTGTAATTTGAGCACTCACTCTTATCCCCTTTGCCTTTGTACAATGGCACTATGCACGCATTCCGCCAATCCTCAGGCACCTCACCATGAGTCATACATACATTAAATAACCTTACCAACCAGTCAATAATACAGTCACCCCCTTTTTTTTAATAAATTCCACTGCAATACCATCCAAACCTGCTGCCTTGCCGGCTTTCATCTTCCGCAAAGCTTTTACTACCTCTTCTCTGTTTACCAAATCATTTTCCCTAACCCTCTCACTTTGCACACCACCTCGACCAAAACACCCTATATCTGCCACTCTATCATCAAACACATTCAACAAACCTTCAAAATACTCACTCCATCTCCTTCTCACATCACCACTACTTGTTATCACCTCCCCATTTGCGCACTTCACTGAAGTTCCCATTTGCTCCCTTGTCTTACGCACTTTATTTACCTTCTTCTAGAACATCTTTTTATCCTCCCTAAAATTTAATGATACTCTCTCACCCCAACTCTCATTTGCCCTCTTTTTCACCTCTTGCACCTTTCTCTTGACCTCCTGTCTCTTTCTTTTATACATCTCCCACTCAATTGCATTTTTTCCCTGCAAAAATCGTCCAAATGCCTCTCTCTCCTCTTTCACTAATAATCTTACTTCTTCATCCCACCACTCACTACCCTTTCTAATCAATATATATATATATATATATATATATATATATATATATATATATATATATATATATATATATATATATTCTTTCTTTCTTTCGTACTATTCGCCATTTCCCGCGTTAGCGAGGTAGCGTTAAGAACAGAGGACTGGGCCTTTGAGAGAATATCCTCACCTGGCCCCCTTCTCTGTTTCTTCTTTTGGAAAATTGAAAAAAACGAGAGGGGAGGATTTCCAGCCACCCGCTCCCTCCCCTTTTAGTCGCCTTCTACGACACGCAGGGAATACGTGGGAAGTATTCTTTCTCCCCTATCCCCAGGGATATATACATATATTTCTTTTCTTTCTTTCATACTATTCGCCATTTCCCGCATTAGCGAGGTTGCGTTAAGAACAAAGGACTGGACCTTTGAGGGAATATCCTCAAATGGCCCCCTTCTCTGTCCCTTCTTTTGGAAAATTAAAAAAAACGAGAGGGGAGGATTTCCAGCCCCCCACTCCCTTCCCTTTTAGTCGCCTTCTACGACACGCAGGGAATACGTGGGAAGTATTCTTTCTCCCCTATCCCCAGGGATGATATATATATATATATATATATATATATATATATATATATATATATATATATATATATATATATATATATATATATATATCTTATGTTGAAGGCTGCAGTCACGGACAAGAGCCCACATCAAGGCCATGCCGCAATTGAAATATAGAGAGAATTATGAAACGGAAAAAGAAAGACAAGGGAAAGTATGTACGAATTTCTGAGAAAGGGAAAGACCTATCTTTCGAAATGTGTTAGGTAATAGTTGTTAGGAAAGCCAGCAAAAATGATCTTAACTCTTATGGAGAATCACACATATATATATACAACATATACATGGAAAATCATACATATACATAACATATATCATACATGGCAACAACTACCGTCTAACTACTTAATACCCGAGACCTGCCCCTTCCTTACCCAGAACGTTCATGATGGAGGAATGTTTCTTGTACCGAGTCATAACGTGTGCAGCACGTCAATATTGTGCCATGATAAAGCCATGATGACTGGTATGTAAGAAAACTGTAACATTTATTCTCCATGTAACGCTAATGGTGGCTATAGGTCATCAACCGGTCACACCTCTATCAAAACGCTCACCTTCCCTCCCGTGCTCCCACTCACGTCAACATTCACCAACGAATCCGTATTTCTCATACTTACAAGTCTCGGGTTATTACCTCACACACTGACTCGGTTGGCTTCCTGGAAAACTTGCCACCAACACAGTCATCGGGAAATAACGTAAGCACAACGTAAAATCATGATGGGCCGCCCTGCCTCCTGCCCAGTCGCTGTGCCACTCATATTCTAATTTTGGCACTTGCTTCCTGCTCGAGACTGTGCCACAGGCCGCCATCCAGAACCATGAGGGACAAATACTCACTCCACATCATCACGAGAGTTCTGGTGATACTTTATATCCTATTATTCCCCGTTTCCAGTCTTAACCTTTGCCAGGCCGGGTGATAGTGATCAATGACGTCTGTGAGGCCCAGTAACCACATCTCCCGTGGTCTTGAGCTCAACATACAGGTGTGCTTATGCTCTCGTGCCAGGCAGCGGCTGGGCCTGTGCAGAGGGACGTTACCAAGCACTGACGCCCATCCGGACCAGCATACCTTCCCTTAACGCATTGTAGCCAACTAACTGTCTGGCCGCTAACCCTCAAGCTCAGTCTGTGACCAAAACATCCAGGACATCTGATGACGAAGGTCTACACCGTCCGGGTGCGACATGTTATAATCCGGAGACACGATTCTAACCCTTTCTTAAAGCTTTAGCCAGGTCCTGTGACGTAATGTGTGGACTGATGGACAACCTCTGTCACGAGGAGGAAAAACACTCGTCACCAGGTGGGAACGAGGAGACAGTGTCACAATAACAAGTAGTGTACGAGCGGTGGGAAGCCTCGCGTCCTATGGTGGTAGGGGACCGGGCCAGGTGATACCCTACCTCACCAGCTCCCCTACACAAACACTGTAAATATGCGGCTTACAGCCATCTGTCGTTGTGACCCCGAGAACGATCTATATCTCCCTGTCTGCCGCCTATCAGAGGACCCATCTTAATGCTGTTTGGGAAACTTCTTTTCATCCTTTTATCGCGGGATGGCCTCGCTCTCTCACCATCCAACAACAATGTATCTCGTCTAGATTATGTCAACCAACGTACAGGAACCTCTCCCGCCGTAACCACTTGGCTGTACTTCACTGCATCTCCCATGATACAACGGCTAAAATGGACGCTTGTCTCACTCACAACTCATCCACTGGAATCGCAAATGCCCGACTCTTGGAAGCAACGATACCAGTACACAATGTGATCATCATAGACAAGTATCATGTGTTCTCAGATCTTTGCATCAGCAGGACAACACATGAAATAACTCCGTATCACCTTTGTTAAGAAAGTGACCAAACTTTGGTGGTGGGAATGGCTTGCCCAGCGATGTGTTCCATCGACTGAGCTCGTACGACTGCGGAGGAATGTTAGCGGAAACCGATGGAATGACTGAGCGGATGATGCTCATTCTTTGGCCGCCTCAACCTGGTGCCTCGCCCGCTAACCACAACACACTCGCCTGGCTGTATGGCGCTGCGGAGGCTAATTAATAACTGTGAGTCACGTATTGACACTGACGTTAGGCCGGTAAGCCCAGCTGTGCTGCTCCTCTCGTGCTTCTAATGTCTGTGACTCGCTGGGGTGATTCCTGTCATGGCTGGTGACGTAGTCGTGGCAATACACCACCAACACTCAACATGGCCGACACTGACTACCTTCCACTATAACACTACCACACTAGGATGGTCAGGGCTCGCACCGGTGTCGATCTACAAGGCAGAACTCGAAGTGTGAGCAGTGTCGCCCTACATATAGATACAGTGCCAACCGGAGGAGCTGTTTACAGTGTGGTGCCACGGGGGTGGAGTCAGGTCCTGGTAAATATTGCCTCACAAGACGTGGGGAAGAGCTAGTTCTAGTGCTGTTCCTGTGAGCAGAGTCAAGGTATGGGGAGAAAGTGGCTGCATGAGGCAGTGGTCCGGCAATGTTATACAACTGGCCACGAGAGGAGGGGCCAGGCATGGTGACAGTGAAGGAAGGATAAAGATGATGGTGAAAGTATCCCACGTAAGAGAGGCTACCCCTCATGAGGCCAGGGATGGTGGGAGTCATCCCCCTGAGAGAGAGACAGAACCTACGGGGCCATGGGAGGGGGGGGGGGGGTAGTGGGTGTTGTTCCATAGGGAAGGGGACAGTACCCACGGCATCGAGGGGGAGGGGGTGGGTGCTGCACGACATGGTGAGGGGCAGGACCCACGGGACCTGGGCGAGGGATGGTGGCTCCTGCCCCACAGGGTGAGGGGCAGGACTCACGGGGCCGGGGCGAGGGGTAGTGGATGTTGCCCCACAGGGAGGGAGGGGAGAGAGGGTCCACAAGACAGGTGAGTGAGTGCTGGCCGGCTGCCAGGCTCGTCGACCCACCATCACCTCAACTATTTCCTGTGCATGACGACTGCCCACTCCACTCCACGGGTCAGATGTGCTCATCTTACTCCTACAGTAGTAAGGTGGGCGTCAGTGCTCCGGCGGCAGGAGCTGCTGAGTCATGCTTATCGTAACAAATGTAAATCCAGCGCCACTTCAGACTCACTCAGGGCAGGTCTGTGATCAGAGCCAGAGCAGCTGGCCGACTGCTGGTCCAGCCACGATGCTGACCAGCGTCTCCCCCAGTGAAAGACGGTGCTTGAGGCATGACGAATGTACGTGCGTACGTGTGCCGGACGCCTCCACTGAACCAGGCTGGCACACCCTGCGCCCACAACACTGCCCACTACACTTACCGTACCCAAAACACTGCTCACTACACTTACTGTACCCACAACACTGCCCACTACACTTACTGCACCCACAACACTGCCCACTACATTTACTGTACCCACAACACTGCCCACTACACTTACTGCACCCACAACCTTGCCTACCACAATATTCAGCGTACCAAATGCCCACCTCAACACATACTACATCCACAACACCAACAGCACGTAACACAACCACAATATTGCCCCATCAACACTTACTGCAGTAGACACTACGCTGTTTCAACACTGCACCTACAAAACGACCCTGCCCGACATTAGCTTCTTCACAAACAGTTTCATTTCAACACTTATTACACCCACACATTAGCAAGGTCAGCAGTGACTACACCCACACATTAGCAAGGTCAGCAGTGACTACACCCACACATTAGCAAGGTCAGCAGTGACTACACCCACACATTAGCAAGGTCAGCAGTTACTACACCCACACATTAGCAAGGTCAGCAGTGACTACACCCACACATTAGCAAGGTCAGCAGTGACTACACCCACACATTAGCAAGGTCAGCAGTGACTACACCCACACATTAGCAAGGTCAGCAGTGACTACACCCACACATTAGCAAGGTCAGCAGTTACTAAACCCACACATTAGCAAGGTCAGCAGTGACTACACCCACACATTAGCAAGGTCAGCAGTGACTACACCCACACATTAGCAAGGTCAGCAGTGACTACACCCACACATTAGCAAGGTCAGCAGTGACTACACCCACACATTAGCAAGGTCAGCAGTGACTACACCCACACATTAGCAAGGTCAGCAGTGACTACACCCACACATTAGCAAGGTCAGCAGAGACTACACCCACACATTAGCAAGGTCAGCGGTTACTAAACCCACACATTAGCAAGGACAGCAGTTACTACACCCATACATTAGCAAGGTCAGCAGTTACTACACCCACACATTAGCAAGGTCAGCAGTTACTACACCCACACATTAGCAAGGTCAGCAGTTACTACACCCACACATTAGCAAGGTCAGCAGTTACTACACCCACACATTAGCAAGGTCAGCAGTTACTACACCCACACATTAGCAAGGTCAGCAGTTACTACACCCACACATTAGCAAGGTCAGCAGTTACTACACCCACACATTAGCAAGGTCAGCAGTTACACCCACACATTAGCAAGGTCAGCAGTTACTACACCCACACATTAGCAAGGTCAGCAGTTACTACACCCACACATTAGCAAGGTCAGCAGTTACACCCACACATTAGCAAGGTCAGCAGTTACTACACCCACACATTAGCAAGGTCAGCAGTTACACCCACACATTAGCAAGGTCAGCAGTTACTACACCCACACATTAGCAAGGTCAGCAGTTACACCCACACATTAGCAAGGTCAGCAGTTATTACACCCACACATTAGCAAGGTCAGCAGTTACTACACCCACACATTAGCAAGGTCAGCAGTGACTACACCCATACATTAGCAAGGTCAGCAGTTACTACACCCACACATTAGCAAGGTCAGCAGTTACTACACCCACACATTAGCAAGGTCAGCAGTGACTACACCCACACATTAGCAAGGTCAGCAGTGACTACACCCACACATTAGCAAGGTCAGCAGTGACTACACCCACACATTAGCAAGGTCAGCAGTGACTACACCCACACATTAGCAAGGTCAGCAGTTACTAAACCCACACATTAGCAAGGTCAGCAGTGACTACACCCACACATTAGCAAGGTCAGCAGTGACTACACCCACACATTAGCAAGGTCAGCAGTGACTACACCCACACATTAGCAAGGTCAGCAGTGACTACACCCACACATTAGCAAGGTCAGCAGTGACTACACCCACACATTAGCAAGGTCAGCAGTGACTACACCCACACATTAGCAAGGTCAGCAGTGACTACACCCACACATTAGCAAGGTCAGCAGTTACTAAACCCACACATTAGCAAGGACAGCAGTTACTACACCCATACATTAGCAAGGTCAGCAGTTACTACACCCACACATTAGCAAGGTCAGCAGTTACTACACCCACACATTAGCAAGGTCAGCAGTTACTACACCCACACATTAGCAAGGTCAGCAGTTACTACACCCACACATTAGCAAGGTCAGCAGTTACACCCACACATTAGCAAGGTCAGCAGTTACTACACCCACACATTAGCAAGGACAGCAGTTACTACACCCACACCTTAGCAAGGTCAGCAGTTACTACACCCACACATTAGCAAGGTCAGCAGTTACTACACCCACACATTAGCAAGGTCAGCAGTTACTACACCCACACATTAGCAAGGTCAGCAGTTACTAAACCCACACATTAGCAAGGACAGCAGTTACTACACCCATACATTAGCAAGGTCAGCAGTTACTACACCCACACATTAGCAAGGTCAGCAGTTACTACACCCACACATTAGCAAGGTCAGCAGTTACACCCACACATTAGCAAGGTCAGCAGTTACTACACCCACACATTAGCAAGGACAGCAGTTACTACACCCACACCTTAGCAAGGTCAGCAGTTACTACACCCACACATTAGCAAGGTCAGCAGTTACTACACCCACACATTAGCAAGGTCAGCAGTTACTACACCCACACATTAGCAAGGTCAGCAGTTACTACACCCACACATTAGCAAGGTCAGCAGTTACTACACCCACGCATTAGCAAGGACAGCAGTTACTACACCCATACATTAGCAAGGTCAGCAGTTACACCCACACATTAGCAAGGTCAACACTTACTGCATCCACACACTAGCGAGGTCAACACTTACTGCATCCACACACTAGCAAGGTCAACACTTACTGCATCCACACACTAGCGAGGTCAACACTTACTGCATCCACACACTAGCGAGGTCAACACTTACTGCATCCACACACTAGCAAGGTCAACACTTACTGCATCCACACACTAGCGAGGTCAGCACTTACTGCATCCACACACTAGCAAGGTCAACACTTACTGCATCCACACACTAGCAAGGTCAACACTTACTGCATCCACACACTAGCGAGGTCAACACTTACTGCATCCACACACTAGCGAGGTCAACACTTACTGCATCCACACACTAGCGAGGTCAACACTTACTGCATCCACACACTAGCGAGGTCAACACTTACTGCATCCACACACTAGCGAGGTCAACACTTACTGCATCCACACACTAGCGAGGTCAACACTTACTGCATCCACACACTAGCGAGGTCAACACTTACTGCATCCACACACTAGCGAGGTCAACACTTACTGCATCCACACACTAGCGAGGTCAACACTTACTGCATCCACACACTAGCGAGGTCAACACTTACTGCATCCACACACTAGCGAGGTCAACACTTACTGCATCCACACACTAGCGAGGTCAACACTTACTGCATCCACACACTAGCGAGGTCAACACTTACTGCATCCACACACTAGCGAGGTCAACACTTACTGCATCCACACACTAGCGAGGTCAACACTTACTGCATCCACACACTAGCGATGTCAACACTTACTGCATGCACACACACACACACACACACACACACACACAGTAGAACAGTGCTAAGGATGAAATGTTTCCACATATCTTGTCATGTTGGGTAAGAATCATCTCTGACCTCGCTAATTTTACAACAGTCAAGTACATAATGTTGGAGGGTGTGGAGCAGCTTTGGTGGCACAGTTTACAAGTTCGACATCACCTGGACGGACGGAATAACTACCCTGACTCTTTCTGTAGTCCAGTCTGACTCAGCCGACAACATCAAATACTTGTCATATCTGCAGACGACTCTCTCTCTCTCTCTCTCTCTCTCTCTCTCTCTCTCTCTCTCTCTCTCTCTCTCTCTCTCTCTCTCTCTCTCTGTGTGTGTGTGTGTGTGTGCTTATCGCATAACTTACTATCTTGTACGCCTGTCGTAAGTCAACACTCATATCACTGGCGCAGCGCCTCCCATCTCAGCACAGACTGTACTCAACAAAACTGCCGATGTCAACACCTTCGGCTCTCACAACACAAGGTCTGCAACAGCCACAATACAAAGCCTACGTCAGCAGTCTCTCCTCCCAAGATGAACTTTTACCTCCGTCTTGCTGCTGCACCCACAACAGTACACACGCCAATAATGAACAATTAAGACACCTATAATACTACCTCCGTCAATGCTTACCACGTACTGTGTTCACAGCACAACCCACACTAACCAGTGACCCATAACACACCCGACACGAGCAACGCTCCAGCCGCTCAAGTAGTAAGAACGCCACGCCAGCCAGTTAAAAGTTCTGGTGGTCCCAGATTGCCAGAGAATGGGTGCGGGCGGCGCGGCCAGAATATAAGGCCGGCTAGCAGGCTGCATACAACTTCTATAATAGGTCGTCGGTTCCTCAAAGCCTGAGTTTCATTATCCCTCGACATGCACAGCTCGGCCCAGCCCCCGGCACTACCCACCCAGCAGGCACCATCACCAGCAACGAGCGAAGCGTGTCGGTGGTTACGTTGCCGCAGCTGCCGCCGCTGTGGCTCAAGCGTATCGCACCTTCCATCTTAACCCTGTAAGTCCAGCAGCTATCCATGTCAGTGGTGCAGCACACGGCGTAACAGACAGAACAGAACCCTAAGGGACACCGATACAAACAGGGAATGAGGTTTGAGGCATATTCAACCAACGATTACGAAAACTGACCAATGAAGGTGGAGAGGGTACACCAGAGAACAAGGTAAGAGCGAAGTGGAGAGGGTACACCAGAGAACAAGGTAAGAGCGAAGTGGAGAGGGTACACCAGAGAACAAGGTAAGAGCGACGTGGAGAGGGTACACCAGAGAACAAGGTAAGAGCGAAGTGGAGAGGGTACACCAGAGAACAAGGTAAGAGCGAAGTGGAGAGGGTTCACCAGAGAACAAGGTAAGAGCGAGGTGGAGAGGGTACACCAGAGAACAAGGTAAGAGCGAAGTGGAGAGGGTTCACCATAGAACAAGGCAAGAGCGAAAACACATTAAGAATGGAGTTTGATGATCATACTTCGATGCCCCATAACCTCTCAGAGCGCAGGTCTTATACCAAGGGTGGATCTTGCTTTACGGAACCCATACTGAAGATAAAAAATTATCATCAGATTGAAGATGTTGAAGGTTATCAGAGGAGAGACAGAATCTTAGATGATACAAGTAAAAACAACAAGATGATGCATAGCTACATGAGGTAAAACAGTCGTATCTGGTAATCAATGTTTCCAAAAATGACAAGTTTTGGACTTTTGGGCAGATGCGAAAGAGATGAGCAAACACAGACACACACACACACACACACACACACACACACACACACACACACACACACACACACACACACACACACACACACACACACACACACACACACACACACACACACACACACACACACACACACACACACACACACCTTGAAAACACGAGAAGATGCCAACTGGTGCATACGCCATGCTCGTGCCCAGAGACAGATGTGTTTTTTGGACTATTAGGAAATGGATTACAAGGAAGGTCAGATGTGCATGAGAGGCAGACGGGCGGTTATTAATCCATGGTCGACTTGCAGGACAAATGAGGATGAAAATGAGCGGCTCTAATACCAGGGAAGATGGACTGGGAAAACCAAGGACAGCAACAACGAACGTTCTGGCCAACGACCAGATGTACCAGTCTATGGAGGAAGAGGAGGAACTTATTCCTCTTGTATGAAGTAATTCTTCGTCTAACGAATAATATAACGTAATGGTAATGATTTTTTCACGAGATAAACAATGAAGTTTTCCCTGGGGCTCTACTCCAGATCCCTGACCCATATGACTCCAGAATGGTAGCTGAACCTTTAAAGAACGAGACGATCGTAGAAGATCCATTCCTACTACAAACTATGCTATCTGCTCACAAGGCAGATACATCGCTCGAAGGGAAATGTGGTAATCATTCTCCACCCCCAACAACACCCCTAACCCCCTACACATCACCCCTAACCCCCTACACAACACCACCAAAATATGTACTTTAGTCCAGTCATCATCATTAAAGTACCTTATCTGGCGTTTACAAGAGGCAGTCAAAAGAAGACGCGGTATTAAGTAGACTTGTACTTACAAGAATGTGGTCAAGTGAAGAATGAGTAAAGTGTAAGTATAGCGCACAGGATGAGTGGTAATAGACAATGGTTGATGATGGTCAGGAACACATGTAGGGTGGAGGGTCAGGACCACATGTAGGGTGGAGGGTCAGGACCACATGTAGGGTGGAGGGTCAGGACCATATGTAGGGTGGAGGGTCAGGACCACATGTAGGGTGGAGGGTCAGGACCACATGTAGGGTGGAGGGTCAGGAACACATGTAGGGTGGAGGGTCAGGACCACATGTAGGGTGGAGGGTCAGGACCACATGTAGGGTGGAGGGTCAGGACTACATGTAGGATGGAGGGTCAGGACCACATGTAGGGTGGAGGGTCAGGACCACATGTAGGGTGGAGGGTCATGAACACATGTAGGGTGGAGGGTCAGGACCATATGTAGGGTGGAGGGTCAGGACCACATGTAGGGTGGAGGGTCAGGAACACATGTAGGGTGGAGGGTCAGGAACACATGTAGGGTGGAGGGTCAGGACCATATGTAGGGTGGAGGGTCAGGACTACATGTAGAGTGGAGGGTCAGGACCATATGTAGGGTGGAGGGTCAGGACCACATGTAGGGTGGAGGGTCAGGACCATATGTAGGGTGGAGGGTCAGGAACATATATAGGGTGGAGGGTCAGGACCACATGTAGGGTGGAGGATCAGGAACATATGTAGGGTGGAGGGTCAGGAACACATGTAGGGTGGAGGGTCAGGAACACATGTAGGGTGGAGGGTCAGGACCATATGTAGGGTGGAGGGTCAGGACCACATGTAGGGTGGAGGGTCAGGAACACATGTAGGGTGGAGGGTCAGGAACACATGTAGGGTGGAGGGTCAGGACCATATGTAGGGTGGGGGGTCAGGACCACATGTAGGGTGGAGGGTCAGGAACACATGTAGGGTGGAGGGTCAGGAACACATATAGGGTGGTGGGTCAGGAACACATGTAGGGTGGAGGGTCAGGACCACATGTAGGGTGGAGGGTCAGGACTACATGTAGGATGGAGGGTCAGGACCACATGTAGCGTGGAGGGTCAGGACCACATGTAGGGTGGAGGGTCAGGACTACATGTAGGGTGGAGGGTCAGGACCACATGTAGGATGGAGGGTCAGGAACATATATAGGGTGGAGGGTCAGGACCACATGTAGGGTGGAGGATCAGGAACATATGTAGGGTGGAGGGTCAGGAACATATGTGGGGTGGAGGGTCAGGACCACATGTAGGGTGGAGGGTCAGGACCACATGTAGGGTGGAGGGTCAGGACCACATGGAGGGTGGAGGGTCAGGAACACATGTAGGGTGGAGGGTCAGGACCACATGTAGGGTGGAGGGTCAGGAACACATGTAGGGTGGAGGGACAGGAACACATGTGGGGTGGAGGGTCAGGACCACATGTAGGGTGGAGGGTCAGGAACACATGTGGGGTGGAGGGTCAGGACCACATGTAGGGTGGAGGGTCAGGACCATATGTAGGGTGGAGGGTCAGGACCATATGTAGGGTGGAGGGTCAGGACCACATGTAGGGTGGAGGGTCAGGACCACATGTAGGGTGGAGGGTCAGGACCACATGTAGGGTGGAGGGTCAGGACCACATGGAGGGTGGAGGGTCAGGAACACATGTAGGGTGGAGGGTCAGGAACACATGTGGGGTGGAGGGTCAGGAACACATGTAGGGTGGAGGGTCAGGAACACATGTAGGGTGGAGGGGCAGGAACACATGTGGGGTGGAGGGTCATGACCACATGTAGCGTGGAGGGTCAGGACCACATGTAGGGTGGAGGGTCAGGACTACATGTAGGGTGGAGGGTCAGGACCACATGTAGGATGGAGGGTCAGGAACATATGTAGGGTGGAGGGTCAGGACCACATGTAGGGTGGAGGGTCAGGAACATATGTAGGGTGGAGGGTCAGGAACATATGTGGGGTGGAGGGTCAGGACCACATGTAGGGTGGAGGGTCAGGACCACATGTAGGGTGGAGGGTCAGGACCACATGTAGGGTGGAGGGTCAGGACCACATGTAGGGTGGAGGGTCAGGACCACGTGTAGGGTGGAGGGTCAGGAACACATGTGGGGTGGAGGGTCATGACCACATGTAGGGTGGAGGGTCAGGACCACATGTAGGGTGGAGGGTCAGGACCACATGTAGGGTGGAGGGTCAGGACCACGTGTAGGGTGGAGGGTCAGGAATACATGTAGGGTGGAGGGTCAGGAACACATGTGGGGTGGAGGGTCATGACCACATGTAGGGTGGAGGGTCAGGACCACATGTAGGGTGGAGGGACAGGAACACATATGGGGTGGAGGGTCAGGACCACATGTAGGGTGGAGGGTCAGGACCACATGTAGGGTGGAGGGTTAGGACCACATGTAGGGTGGAGGGTTAGGACCACATGAAGGGTGGAGGGTCAGGAACACATGTAGGGTGGAGGGACAGGACCACATGTAGCGTGGAGGGTCAGGATCGCATGTAGGGAGGAGGATCAGGAACACATGCAGGGAGGAGGGTCAAGAACATATGTAAAGTAGCTCGCTGTAACTCACTATGAATGGAAAATACAAGGGCTTTACCCCATCCCGTCCCACACGCAAGTTCTGTGTGCGTGGGACGGTATCAATTCTTTCTCATTCTACCTTATTGTGGCTGAGACGTCATGGGTAACTAAAGGGCCTAATCAAGTTCATCACATTTCCAATATATATATATATATATATATATATATATATATATATATATATATATATATATATATATATATATTGTTGTTCGCTGATGATACAGCGCTGGTGGCTGATTCATGTGAGAAACTGCAGAAGCTGGTGACTGAGTTTGGTAAAGTGTGTGAAAGAAGAAAGTTAAGAGTAAATGTGAATAAGAGCAAGGTTATTAGGTACAGTAGGGTTGAGGGTCAAGTCAATTGGGAGGTGAGTTTGAATGGAGAAAAACTGGAGGAAGTGAAGTGTTTTAGATATCTGGGAGTGGATCTGGCAGCGGATGGAACCATGGAAACGGAAGTGGATCATAGGGTGGGGGAGGGGGCGAAAATTCTGGGAGCCTTGAAGAATGTGTGGAAGTCGAGAACATTATCTCAGAAAGCAGAAATGGGTATGTTTGAAGGAATAGTGGTTCCAACAATGTTGTATGGTTGCGAGGCGTGGGCTATAGATAGAGTTGTGCGCAGGAGGATGGATGTGCTGGAAATGAGATGTTTGAGGACAATGTGTGGTGTGAGGTGGTTTGATCGAGTAAGTAACGTAAGGGTAAGAGAGATGTGTGGAAATAAAAAGAGCGTGGTTGAGAGAGCAGAAGAGGGTGTTTTGAAATGGTTTGGGCACATGGAGAGAATGAGTGAGGAAAGATTGACCAAGAGGATATATGTGTCGGAGGTGGAGGGAACGAGGAGAAGAGGGAGACCAAATTGGAGGTGGAAAGATGGAGTGAAAAAGATTTTGTGTGATCGGGGCCTGAACATGCAGGAGGGTGAAAGGAGGGCAAGGAATAGAGTGAATTGGAGCGATGTGGTATACCGGGGTTGACGTGCTGTCAGTGGATTGAATCAAGGCATGTGAAGCGTCTGGGGTAAACCATGGAAAGCTGTGTAGGTATGTATATTTGCGTGTGTGGACGTATGCATATACATGTGTATAGGGGTGGGTTGGGCCATTTCTTTCGTCTGTTTCCTTGCGCTACCTCGCAAACGCGGGAGACAGCGAAAAAAAAAAAAAAAAAAAAAAAAATATATATATATATATATATATATATATATATATATATATATATATATATATATATATATATATATATATATATGTATATATATATATATATATTTAACTTTCTAAAATGGGAAACAGAAAAAGGAGTCACGCGGGGAGTGCTCATCCTCCTCGAAGGCTCAGACTGGGGTGTCTAAATGTGTGTGGATGTAACCAAGATGTGAAAAAAGGAGAGATAGGTAGTATGTTTGAGGAAAGGAACCTGGATGTTTTGGCTCTGAGTGAAACGAAGCTCAAGGGTAAAGGGGAAGAGTGGTTTGGGAATGTCTTGGGAGTAAAGTCAGGGGTTAGTGAACTAAGAGGACAAGAGCAAGGGAACGAGTAGCAGTACTCCTGAAACAGTTGTGGGAGTATGTGATAGAATGTAAGAAAGTAAATTCTCGATTAATATGGGTAAAACTGAAAGTTGATGGAGAGAGATGGGTGATTATTGGTGCATATGCACCTGGGCATGAGAAGAAAGATCATGAGAGGCAAGTGTTTTGGGAGCAGCTGAATGAGTGTGTTAGTGGTTTTGATGCACGAGACCGGGTTATAGTGATGGGTGATTTGAATGCAAAGGTGAGTAATGTGGCAGTTGAGGGAATAATTGGTATACATGGGGTGTTCAGTGTTGTAAATGGAAATGGCGAAGAGCTTGTAGATTTATGTGCTGAAAAAGGACTGGTGATTGGGAATACCTGGTTTAAAAAGCGAGATATACATAAGTATACTTATGTAAGTAGGAGAGATGGCCAGAGAGCGTTATTGGATTACGTGTTAATTGACAGGCGCGCGAAAGAGAGACTTTTGGATGTTAATGTGCTGAGAGGTGCAACTGGAGGGATGTCTGATCATTATCTTGTGGAGGCTAAGGTGAAGATTTGTATGGGTTTTCAGAAAAGAAGAGTGAATGTTGGGGTGAAGAGGGTGGTGAGAGTAAGTGAGCTTGGGAAGGAGACCTGTGTGAGGAAGTACCAAGAGAGACTGAGTACAGAACGGAAAAAGGTGAGAACAATGGAAGTAAGGGGAGTGGGGGAGGAATGGGATGTATTTAGGAAATCAGTGATGGATTGCGCAAAAGATGCTTGTGGCATGAGAAGAGTGGGAGGTGGGTTGATTAGAAAGGGTAGTGAGTGGTGGGGTGAAGAAGTAAGATTATTAGTGAAAGAGAAGAGAGAGGCATTTGGACGATTTTTGCAGGGAAAAAATGCAATTGAGTGGGAGATGTATAAAAGAAAGAGACAGGAGGTCAAGAGAAAGGTGCAAGAGGTGAAAAAGAGGGCAAATGAGAGTTGGGGTGAGAGAGTATCATTAAATTTTAGGGAGAATAAAAAGATGTTCTGGAAGGAGGTAAATAAAGTGCGTAAGACAAGGGAGCAAATGGGAACTTCAGTGAAGGGCGCAAATAGGGAGGTGATAACAAGTAGTGGTGATGTGAGAAGGAGATGGAGTGAGTATTTTGAAGGTTTGTTGAATGTGTTTGATGATAGAGTGGCAGATATAAGGTGTTTTGGTCGAGGTGGTGTGCAAAGTGAGAGGGTTAGGGAAAATGATTTGGTAAACAGAGAAGAGGTAGTAAAAGCTTTGCGGAAGATGAAAGCCGGCAAGGAAGCAGGTTTGGATGGTATTGCAGTGGAATTTATTAAAAAAGGGGGTGACTGTATTATTGACTGGTTGGTAAGGTTATTTAATGTATGTATGACTCATGGTGAGGTGCCTGAGGATTGGCGGAAGGCGTGCATAGTGCCATTGTACAAAGGCAAAGGGGATAAGAGTGAGTGCTCAAATTTCAGAGGTATAAGTTTGTTGAGTATTCCTGGTAAATTATATGGGAGGATATTGATTGAGAGGGTGAAGGCATGTACAGAGCATCAGATTGGGGAAGAGCAGTGTGGTTTCAGAAGTGGTAGAGGATGTGTGGATCAGGTGTTTGCTTTGAAAAATATATGTGAGAAATACTTAGAAAAGCAAATGGATTTGTATGTAGCATTTATGGATCTGGAGAAGGCATATGATAGAGTTGATAGAGATGCTCTGTGGAAGGTATTAAGAATATATGGTGTGGGAGGCAAGTTGTTAGAAGCAGTGAAAAGTTTTTATCGAGGATGTAAGGCATGTGTACGTGTAGGAAGAGAGGAAAGTGATTGGTTCTCAGTGAATGTAGGTTTGCGGCAGGGGTGTGTGATGTCTCCATGGTTGTTTAATTTGTTTATGGATGGGGTTGTTAGGGAGGTAAATGCAAGAGTTTTGGAAAGAGGGGCAAGTATGAAGTCTGTTGTGGATGAGAGAGCTTGGGAAGTTAGTCAGTTGTTGTTCGCTGATGATACAGCGCTGGTGGCTGATTCATGTGAGAAACTGCAGAAGCTGGTGACTGAGTTTGGTAAAGTGTGTGAAAGAAGAAAGTTAAGAGTAAATGTGAATAAGAGCAAGGTTATTAGGTACAGTAGGGTTGAGGGTCAAGTCAATTGGGAGGTAAGTTTGAATGGAGAAAAACTGGAGGAAGTAAAGTGTTTTAGATATCTGGGAGTGGATCTGGCAGCGGATAGAACCATGGAAGCGGAAGTGGATCATAGGGTGGGGGAGGGGGCGAAAATCCTGGGAGCCTTGAAGAATGTGTGGAAGTCGAGAACATTATCTCGGAAAGCAAAAATGGGTATGTTTGAAGGAATAGTGGTTCCAACAATGTTGTATGGTTGCGAGGCGTGGGCTATGGATAGAGTTGTGCGCAGGAGGATGGATGTGCTGGAAATGAGATGTTTGAGGACAATGTGTGGTGTGAGGTGGTTTGATCGAGTAAGTAACGTAAGGGTAAGAGAGATGTGTGGTAATAAAAAGAGCGTGGTTGACAGAGCAGAAGAGGGTGTTTTGAAATGGTTTGGGCACATGGAGAGAATGAGTGAGGAAAGATTGACCAAGAGGATATATGTGTCGGAGGTGGAGGGAACGAGGAGAAGTGGGAGACCAGATTGGAGGTGGAAAGATGGAGTGAAAAAGATTTTGTGTGATCGGGGCCTGAACATGCAGGAGGGTGAAAGGAGGGCAAGGAATAGAGTGAATTGGATAGATTTGGTATACCGGGGTTGACGTGCTGTCAGTGGATTGAATCAGGGCATGTGAAGCGTCTGGGGTAAACCATGGAAAGCTGTGTAGGTATGTATATTTGCGTGTGTGGACGTATGTATATACATGTGTATGGGGGTGGGTTGGGCCATTTCTTTCGTCTGTTTCCTTGCGCTACCTCGCAAACGCGGGAGACAGCGACAAAGAAAAAAAAAAAAAAAAAAAAAAAAAAATATATATATATATATATATATATATATATATATATATATATATATATATATATATATATATATATATATATATATATATATATATATATATATATATTGGAAAGGATCATAGGAATATATATATATATATCCCCTGGCCAAACCCAAGGGAAAGATGAACAGCTGGGTTGACTGGAGACCAACTGCCTAATGCAGGTTCTACCTACACAGATGATGTACCTCACTCACTCCCTCATCTGCTTAACAACGTGTGGAAATATCCAAGCGACCTTGATCTGCAGCTTTTGTATGACTAGTTAACCTGCCACATGCATGACCTCCCACGTCCGTAATAACTCAACTCTATATTTACAGTCGAACGGCTTCCTAAACTCAATAAACTGCAATGCTGTTATCTACACCATGCAGGGCTTCGCATGACGTATTTATACATGACGGGAAGCAGAGACAAAATCCAGCATCCCATGTGGTAATCCCTACATGGTTGGTGGTTGTAGCGGTCCTCACCAGCAGAGGTGTGGACCGTAGGAGCAAGCCAGCGGGGAAGCCACACCCCCACCCGCGGGAACTCCGGTTACGGAGGGAACAGCATCACCTTACACCCTCCTCTGTCCTTACCGGGCTATCAATGACCGAACACCTGCACTGTATATTGATCCCAGCCCCGGCCATTGTTGCCTACACCTCGGGGCTAATATTACATACCACGATATATCATCAATGAATCACCATCGATACTACAAACACGCCAGTGACACCACTAGTGACACACCAGGGGTGGTCCTCACCACTAGTAACACACTAGGGGTGATCCTTACCACTAGTGACACACCAGGGGTGGTCCTCACCACTAGTAACACACTAGGGGTGATCCTTACCACTAGTGACACACCAGGGGTGGTCCTCACCACTGGTGACACACTAGGGGTGCTCCTCACCACAGGTGACACACTAGGGGTGCTCCTCACCACTAGTGACACACTAGGGGTGATCCTCACCACTAGTGACACACCAGGGGAGCTCCTCACCACTAGTGACACACCAGGGGTGCTCCTCACCACTGGTGACACACTAGGGGTGCTCCTCACCACTGGTGACACACTAGGGGTGGTCCTTACCACTAGTGACACACCAGGGGTGGTCCTTACCACCCAACGGACACACTAGGGATGGTCCTCACCACTATCAACACATCAGGGATGGTCCTCACCTTCAACAACACATCCAGGATTGTCTTCAACACTATAAACACAACATGGCAGTGCAGAGGGAAGATCTGACATTTTCCCAGCACAAAAAGGCTTCAGCCATTAGACAACCAGACCAGACCAGAACACTGGAAAAGGTTAAAGATTATTGTACGAATAACTCGCTTCGCGTCCTTCACCTCTACTCGCCAAAGAGGAACTTAACAGCACAGTGATAACCAAATTCCTTTTATATAAATGACTTACTGACTAACATACAGTCTCCCTGGAGGTGATGCTTTGTTTGCTGCCTCCAGAAATGTTTGGATCTAAAATGACCACCGGTGTACGTACATTATGATGCCACAGGAGGAAGGAAGGACATGGTAGCCCATTATAACCAATCAAGATGATCCGTCCCTCTGGCGGATTTTCTCTGGTCACTTGGCTCAAGAGTCATGAGTGAGGTACACACACGCGTATGTTATATTTTCCCCAAGACAACACAGACGCGGACTCCTTTGTTACATGTCTCTCAAGGTAACTTGTTCCAACACTTGTCGTCAGCCACGAGTCACGTCAACACATTTCACCTTGACAACATTTTTATGGCTCTTCGTGGTTGGGTGAGGCCGCAGTGTGGCTGTCTGCCTGCCTCTTGGCGGAAGACACTACCTTTCATGTCCACACATGAGCCACCACCTCTTCTGTATATAATAACTGATCCATTAATGGTCAGACGTGTGGAGAGCGTCTACAGTCGCCTCCTGATACTATGTACAGTCCTGCTGGCGTACCGAGCCCAGGCTTCACCCATAACCGTTAGTAACAAGATACCTGAAGTTCTACCATTGTATCCACGTTTTCCATCCAGTCGGTAAAACATGCCATATGAAAATGCAGCCCATGATAGTCATGGACCATTTCAACAATTCATGTAATGAATATCATCTCACTGGGTATCTGACCTATGTCATCCTTCTGCGCTACGGCTCACAGGAGTAGCATGGGCTGCACAGTACACTTGCCGGGGTTATCAGCACAATCCAAATCTCCGGGAGTCAATTCCTGCCTCCCTCGACACTCCAGGACCTGCACATCCTGGCTGCTACAGGGATACCGGCGTCGACACCTCACCGTCCACAACTGAATTACCGGATGGGCTAGTGAGGGAAAGCAACGTGCGAACCGAGAGAGGAGCCGTGAAAGTAACGAGAGGCAAACCATGTGATATTATGATACAATGTTATCAGATCATCCTGCAGGCAACATGTTATAGTCCAGAATGACACAAGAGAGACGGAAGTTGTGTGGTGGTGACGGGAAGTCAAAACTTTATGGTGTACACCTGATGAGGCGGACTGCCCCCGTGAAACATGCAGTGCAGCAGCGTGTATATAAAAGTTATATGTTCAATAAATTCATCGTCCATGTTGTTCTTCAGCGTTTTAATGTAATGACGATGGCCTCCCTTCCCACCCACCCTAACCCACTCCGCCGCCCTCCCAGGCTCCACCATCATGGCCAGCAGGCACCAGACCCACTCCACCTGGAGATGCAAAACACTGGTGCCAGGCCGCTATCTGGCCTGCTGGAGGCAGGCACTTGACCCTCACTCACCCCTTCCTCCCTGGCACTCAAGGGCCATTACACACACACATACACACACACACACACACACACACACACACACACACACACACACACACACACACAAACACAATACTAGAGAATCTTGACACATATAAGCTCCTGGTCCTGAAGAAACTTCACCATACGTGCTGAAGATGTGTGCCGATACACTTGACACACCACCTGAAATGTTGTCCCAGACGTCGCTACAGAAACATAAAGTGTCAGAAGAGTGGCAGATGGCAACCTCATCCCTTAACCTTAAGAGAAGAGACCAGGAAGTGACACTCACCTGCAGACCAGCCTCCCCGACGTGCGTGGTCTGTAAGGCACGGTTGGGGAAACAACCAGAGAGCAAGTGAGAGAGACAATACGGTCTTATGGAAAGGAGGTCATGCGTAACGAACCTTTCAAATTTCTATAAGAGATTGAGCTCCGGTGAAGACAAGTGTGGTCTATCTGGTGCAGCAGCGAGCAGCTGACACTATACCACGAGTGTGGGAGGCTGGTTATGAAGATGGATCTACGATGGAGAGAACGTCTGAGAGACGGGCAACAAAGGACGCATGTCAGAGGAGCGTTATCGAGATGGGTTGAGGTGACCTGCGGCGTACCACAAGGTTCTGCCCTACGACCATTCCTATTCTTAACTTACATAAATAAAGTGCATGAAGGACTGGACTCATAACTATATATATATATATATATATATATATATATATATATATATCCCTGGGGATAGGGGAGAAAGAATACTTCCCACGTATTCCCTGCGTGTCGAAGGCGACTAAAAGGGAAGGGAATGGGGGGCTGGAAATTCCCCCCCCCCCCCCCCCCTCTCTCTCTCTCTCTCTCTTTTTACTTTTCCAAAAGAAGGAACAGAGAAGGGGGCCAGGTGAGGGTATTCCCTTAAAGGCCCAGTCCTCTGTTGTTAACGCTACCGCGCTATCGCGGGAAATGGCGAATAGTATGAAAGAAAAAGAAAAGATATATATATATATATATATATATATATATATATATATATATATATATATATATATATATATATGTATATATATATATATATATATATATATATATATATATATATATATATATATATATATATATATATATATATATATATACATATATATATATATATATATATATATATATATACATATATATATATATATATATATATATATATATATATATA